>NC_051180.1:166860618-167160618 GCF_013339695.2 Rhipicephalus sanguineus | reverse complement strand
GTGATGCCGGTGGCTAACGTGGGTGCGGTGAGTTCTCCGGGATACCCCGACCACTACCCTTCGAACCGGGACTGCTTGTGGACGCTGGCTGTGCCGACAGGAAAGAGGATCCAGCTGCACCTTGCCACCGTGCAGATGGAACACCACCCTAACTGCTCCTACGACTACTTGAAGGTACGCCTTCGTTGTTGCAGTGAAAGTGCTACTTTGTCACTAATTAAACAAAAACGATCCGTGTACATGTTTAACGCCAGCGAACTACACCCGATGGTGAAGCTGCTTCTTGCTGGTGTGACAGCTGTGGACACCAGTCGCACGAGCTTCCATAGAAACATGGGTATACATATCGAACATCAAGGGCAGCGGGCATCTATTTCCATCGTTACTCTTTACTCTCTTCATGAACCCGTATACCTCCGTTATCTCTAGTATAATCTACCATGGCGGCCATGGTGCTCGACTGCGGACCCGAAGATCGCGGGATCGAATCGCGGCCACGGCGGCCGTATTTTCGACGGAGGCTAAATACTTAAGGCCCGTGTACTTAGATTTAGATGCACGTTAAAGAACCCCAGGTGCTCGAAATTTCCGGAGCCCTCCACTACGGCGTCTCTAATAATCATAACGTCGTTTTGGGACGTTAAACCCCAACAATTAATATTATTAGTTATCTCCCGTATAGTACGAGGCGTAGTGTAGTGCGGCTGCGCCACGCCCGTTACTGTGCGACGCGATAGTTCAGTACTACTAGCAGGGCATGGAAGACTGTCTAAGTCTAATCTGTCTAATCTAAGTACGCAGTCCTTTTTGTTGTTGTTGTTGTTTCTATATCTGCCCTATTTGCTCGTCCACCTTAACACTGCACGCAATCTTAAGGCCAATCTCATTCACTAATTCTTTTATCCGGTATAATAGGCATTGCCTTTCTGAATGCGCTATTCAGTAAACGTATTTATACAATTACTTATTATTTGAATTTTTAATTGAGTGAGCGGGGGGAATTTCACATCAGAACGAGATTCAAGAGCTACAAGGGATGTCGTAGCGAAAAGGACCGCGCGCCACATAAAATTTGACAAATAGGTTTCTTGGTCGTGAATCTTAAGCACGGCCATTTCTGCCTTCCCATCTTATGTAGGGCCGTTGCAAAGGGCGATAATCCAACACTCGTCCTTATGTTCCCCAGCCTATACCGTAACCACTGGACATGTAAGGCCAATCTTTTCATTTATTTCGATCGTAGATGAGTCAACAATATATTATATAGGAAACGGCAAACCGCAGGACGGACTGAAGTAAGGAAAACGTTCTCGCGCTTACAAATACAAACAGTTTAAGTTTTGCTTCCTCGACATGCAAAACGAAGTGCTTGAAACTGATCATATAAAAGCATTACAATAATTATTCGACGCCAGTGTTCTCGTGTAATATGTACTGTTCTCTTCAAATATGTTGAACAGCTTTGTTTATGAGCAGTGAGAGCGCAATCCCATAATGAACTCATCCGCATGGCTTAAAAATTAGTAGCGCGTAGGAAACGGAGCAAACGAAAAAGACTTGGACATGTCCTGTCCACGTCCCTTTCTTGTGCCTCAGTTTTTTTACGCGCTACTCATTTTTAAGTCATGCCTGCTTACCAACCTGTCCAGCTTGCCACACTTATGAACCGCATGTCCTCAAAAGCGGAGCGGGCATGTCGTTTATTCTATCCCATTTTGATATGAGCGAGCAGGTTGACGGTCTTAGAACACGCGCAATGGTGTGACTACGTTACAGATCTACGACGGTGCCACCGAGCAGGACCGCCAGCTGGCCGTCTTCTGCGGCACCAACAACACAGCCAGCGAGCGCCCCATCCTCAGCTCCGGGCACAACATGCTCATCCAGTTCCATTCGGATGAGTCCAGCACCGACACTGGCTTTTACGGCACCTATGCTGCGGTACCATGTGAGTGTCTCAGAGTACTGGCATTGCATGAAAAGACTTTGTAGACGAAAGCTATGATTGTTGCGCAACACAAGCCACGTAAGCAATATTCTTGTCCGACACGCCTCGCTTCTAAAGTTGATCGAGCGACGAAACTTTTGGAACGACATGTTGATACTGAAAAGTCACTGTTTAGCCGCGAGGGCGAAGCAATGATTGCCATAGCAAGAAATTGGAATGTCTCTTGAAGAACGACAAGCAGCTCGATACTTGCAGTACGCCGCTGAAGCACAAAGAATGGCGCCCGAAATGAACGCGCAGGTATGCACAGGACAAGCGTGAACTAACAACTATCACAGTTGTTACGTCCTTGTGCTTGAACAATGTGCTGCAATTGTCGACAATGTTTGTTTGTTTGTTTGTTTGTTTGTTTGTTTGTTTGTTTGTTTGTTTGTTTGTTTGTTTGTTTGTTTGTTTGTTTGTTTGTTTGTTTGTTTGTTTGTTTGTTTCCTCAAAGTTATGGCACATAGCCACTCTGGGGGACTGGCAAAGACTGCGTTTCGACAATGGAGAAGCAGACGACCTTAGATATTTGTTTTTCTTGTAAACTGCGGCGCGCGACCTCTGCGTCTCCTGCCACACGGGGGCGTCCGACGCAAGGTGTGCCTAGAGTCACTGTATATGCTACCTTTAGGTAGCAGAGTAGCGCATAGGTCCGGCTAGCAACCACAGCTATGCGGTGAAGTCGCACTTCGTTTTTGCAGGCGACATGCCTACTGTGTCGCCGATTAACCTGCCTGGCGTGTCGAAGACCGGCGATAAACATTGGCTGTCGATGGCTAGTGTTAATTCAGTTCGCTGCAGCGGAGGCGTCGAGAAATAAAAAAATTGGCCCAAGCGGCAGCTTCTCCGCAATGCATGGTTGCTAGCGGCGTTGGAAGACAGATGCGCAACTCTGCTACCTAAAGGTAGCATATACAGTAACTCTACACCACGCTAACCTTACACCGTGCTAGCGCAGCTCCGCCTCTCGCTTGGTGGCGTTTAAGCTAACTACGACTAATCTGCCAGACGTATTTGCAGGGTGTGATACGACTTTGCGGGGTGTGATAGCACTTCGACAATTTTTATGAGAAATCTGTATTTTCTAAAGAAAAACATCCATTATAAAGGAATAACAAAAAGAAGAAAGAACTGCGTTGGAAAACTATCGCTAGTCAGTCGTGCAAAAATTAAAGAATGAGTATATACGATAGCAGCCAAGATATGCTATCTTTCTCAATGTGATAGAGCGCTGGCTCTTATATTACTTGGATGTTTGAACATTCAAGACACTTCCATCGCTTTCACCGTACGTTTGTCCTTACGCATTGCGAATGGGATGGTCAACTCGAAGTCGGAGTTTAAATCACCTGTTTTGCAGTAAAATGAATTTTGGCCATTGATGGCAATCCCTTCATGGTGTGCCTTGCAAGCGAATGGTTGGTAAATGGCCGGTGTCTTACTACGTTCTGTGATGTGAAGAGATTCAGCTATTTCACGCGTGCACACATCGCGATAACAAAATTAAGGGTGTGTCAAAGTACGGTCAGATACAGTAATGGCAACAATGACTTAAAATGTGAAAGCCAAGAGCGAACAGTAACGCAACGGCTCATCTACAGACCTTGTCGCCTGTTAAAAAGGTAGATTGGGGAAAAAGCCGATTCCCAGTCGGCGTGCCGACTGACCAGAAGAACATAAAAAATTTTGTTCACTTCTCTCGCAGGCTTTCATTTATTTTAGGTTGTTCTTTAAAGGCGCTATGATGCCTAATTTTCAATCATAACCTCTGTTATATGTGTTAATCCTTTTTCGTTGACAAACAAGCTGGCGAATTTTTAGCGCATTTTGCCGAGAACTTTATTTATAATTAGATATCTTTATAAACTCGCGAGCGGCTTGAGAGACGGGTAACACTGGCGCACTCGCCAGCCACGACATAACAAATTGCTTGCTTGGCGAGCGTCTGCATTCCGGCCAATGAATTTCTTCTGTGGTCTGCTGCGTGTGCAGTCGGGCTATTTCAGCTTTCTTCAGCTTGAAATTCAAATTCAACTTTGGTAGAAGACGACGCCTCCGCTCCATGCAGCACATGACGTCACACACGCCATGGCAAAGTGACAGTCACCGGAGGTGGGCGGAGTCTATAGCCGGCGACCTCTACGACTCGCTTTGCATTAAAATATTCCTTTACACTTCCTTTTTCGTGCGAGTGCACGCACAACCGACCCTCTATTGCTATTTTTCGCTGAAAATCTCAGATTGTTCGGTGACCGTGTCATGGCCCCTTTAAACATAAACCTTCTGTTCACAGGCAGCTCTGGTACTACATTCTTTACTTAGTGATCATACGTTGGTTGGTGCTTTGCTCACAGAGTTTGTGATAGAGCGGTGGCAAGGCTTTTAGATGCGAAGTATCTTAAGGTCGAGCTCAATCCGGTGGGGGTGGTGTGCGGCGTGCCCACCCTCACTGCGCATGCGCATACCCTCTTCACATACCTCCTCTCCACTCCCCCTCACCATTCCCCTTCCCCGCTACCCCTCTCCCTTTCCCCTCTCCCTTTCCCCTCTACCTTTCCCCTCTCCACTTTCCATCTCCCCCTCTCCACTTCCCCTCTCCCCTCCCCCTCTCCACTCTTCCTCTGAAACGCGGGCTAGACATGCCGAAAGTCTCTCCTGCACAACGCCGCGATGAGCTCGAGCGCATGCGCGTCTCCTCCCCTTCTCTCTCCTCTCCTACGCTGCCCCCTCTCCCCGCCTGTCGACCGCGTTCCCCGCTCGCCCTGTGAGAATTAACGGCCAGGCTAGATGGAAGACACGACGCGCGTAGCGTCCCTCTTCGCGTTCCACGACACGAGGTCGGTAGCATGCCCAACGAACGCCAACGGAACGCGATCGTGCAAGTGCTCCGGCTTCGCATCGCCTCATGGTCCCCTTTAGTGGGAGATGGTGTAATTTGTTTTATATGGCTTCTTGGGATGGTCACTGTGATGAACAGAATCCGACGTACCGTCAGCGAATTACTCAACGGGCATAACTACAGTAAAACCTCGGTGATATGATCACGGCTCGTATAAATTTCGGGGTGATACGAATTTTTCTGTGGTCCCGGCCAAGGCCGATTAGCCTGCAATGTATTGGAGTACGGTTGTTGCGAACCTATTTGCACCCCGCGACGTTTGATACGAATGTACGCTAGCGCACAGGTACTAACAGGTACTGCCCGCTCTGTAGCGGAAGACGCGGCAGTCACTCGCGGGTGCGGGTGCGGGCATGCGCGCTGCGCGACCATCAGCGGTGCGTCGTTGCCTCCGAGATAGTGCGCGCGAATCTTGGAGGCCTTTAGGCACCTTCGCGTTTAGGTTACAGATGACGTTGACGTCGCGCTTTTTTTTTTTCTGACGTGTTGACGCGTGCTTCTGTGCTCGAGGCAGCAGCGTCTTTGTGTGTTAGCACGTGCCTGCCACGTCGATGCAAGCCATGTTCCCGCAATCAGACGTTCTATGAAACAAGACTGAAACTTGGGCTGCGGGTCCGTCATGAAGTTCCATTAAAGGTGGACGAAGACCCCAAGAGATGAAGCGGACAGTCTTGGCGAAGGAGCTTGGCCTCTATCTATCGTGAGCAAAGCGCTTATTAAGTCACTTTCGCCGCAGTACTTTGGTGTCGTGCAGAAAAGCGTCGTAAGATTAGGAAGGGGCTACTAGCGGTCACGGGGCACAACACATCTGGTTCATGAATTACACACGCGCATGCGCCGTATATTTACGAGTGCAAGTATGATTGTTGACGTCTAAGAACTTTACTGGCAATCATTCAGGGCTGTTCATGGCGTCGCTGCGGCCCTGAGAAAAACACTGAATCAAAACGTATGCCAAATTTCTTTTGTCGCATACTCTTTTGTTGCATACTATTTTGTCGCACACTATTTGCATACTATTGTCGCATACTATTTGTCCTCTACCCATGTTTTCTAGTGATACGAATTGCGGATGATACGAATATTTTCGGTAACCCCGCTAGATTCGTATCACCGATGTTTTATTGTATTCGTGAACGATGCAATGGCGGCAACTAAAGGTGTGTTGAAAAACAAATTCCTTGACAACGATAGACAGCATGCTCATTATGTAGGTGGCGCCAGCTGGTGAGAGTTCCGAAAAGTGGGCGAGTGTGTTGCACAACATGGTGCAGCTTAAGGTAACAATATCGACCGCGTGCACTGAAATAAACTTCACTAACAATGTGCCAAGTATAAAAGTGAATGAGCCTTGGAGAAGTGAAAGGGCCATTACGTAGCGTGTTCGCGAGTACATTAGTGAGCTTATAAGCCGAAGCGCCTTCGCCAACCATAGCGTGGATGTTCAAGCGTTCGAGTAGATTCTTCTGCGCTGTTACACTAAGAAAACATCGACGCACGCACGCACACACACACACATACACATACACACACACGCACGCACGCACGAACGCACGCACACAAACACACGCACACCGAAAACACTAAGTCAGCAGTGACACTCAGAGCATGGTTCCTGTGCCCAGCGATCCCTGGTTGCGGTGGTGTCATGTCACGTGACAAAGGCCGCTTCACGTCGCCGGGCCACCCGAACCCTTACGAGAACGGGCTGCTGTGCGAGTGGGAGATACGAGCGTCGCCAGGCGAACGACTGCGCCTCGTCTTCGAACGCTTCGACCTAGAAAGCCACCCGGTGTGCAAATGGGATGCCCTGGAGGTATGACGACACGCTTTCACCACACGCTGAACAGGCAGAGTCGCACTGGAGGCTTTATACGACTCGGCGTTGACGCCCTACCCTAACACGTGGGTTCACGGTCACCTTGGAACGTGAGGTCTGTGTTGGTGATGATTACGCGGCTAGCAAAAAGAAAAAAAAGTTAAGAAACTAGGAGAATGAAACATCCGACATTTCGCAGAGAGAGCGAGTAAAAATAGAGAGCATTTTAAAACGCCGTTTTCTTCGATACTGCAATTAATTCGCTATGCAATTTTTCCTGCAGCCATATGCTTTTATTGAGGCCGAAAAAAGGTTGGAAACACGTGACTTTATTTCGAATAAGATGATATTCTCTCGAAAAAAAAATTTAGACGAAACTTTTGTTTGCATCTTGCAGGAAACTAATAGGCAGATGACGTGTATGTGACGCCAAAGATTTCAGCAGATGTTTCCCTGCACTTTTTCACGCCTATGAGTGCGAAGTTTTCGAAGAAATAATATATGATGACTCGTTAGGTGCTTTATGATAGAACATTCCGTTCTTATTAAGAAACACTTAACTTCAAGTCGCCGCAGCTAGAACATGTGTCGTTACGGGTAACTGCTGTAGGAATTGAAAGGCAATTTCGCTCCACGCGTTTCGTTCTTCAAGTAATCAGAAACAAGTAGTATTAGAATAAGTAAGACTTGTTGCTGGGCGAGCTGGTTGACGCCGAAGGTTTATCCTTCGTTATTAGGATAGATTGGTAAATTACTCTTCTAGGATTCAAGGAACTTCAGTTCCCTTGGATACAGTATTGGCAAGTTGTCTGGGCAAGTTTGTCCGCTTAGCGCGTCCTATTCAGTCCCCGTCTGTATCCACGCTGTTGCCCCCTACATACGTCGACCCTAGAAACTGACCTCTGCAGACCTCATTGATGAACGAACTGTCCTGTCAACGTGCACTCCATGACGAATCTGAACTGCTCGTTTTCTCTTCTTGTCCCCTATCGCCATTCCCCCTGTGTTGGGTGGCAGACTGGACGAGTGTTTGGCTGACCTCCCTGCCTGTTCTCTGCCCAGTCTCTCTCGTTGGGCTATCCGGATTTCTAAAATATAAACGATCAGTAATGTTACTTATCATTTCAAATTGCAGTCTGTTTAGATATACAGGACCCAATATTTCAAGACGCTATTGTCCAGTAAGCAGAGCAACAAGAATTACAAAAAATCTAAGCCAGTTATGCCGCAAATGAAATTTATACGAACTACGGAGCTTCGCCTATGTTGCCCTTGTGTTTATCTTGTATACATCTGCTCTTTTGTGTTCTTTTCGTGTCATTACGTTATGTTTTCTAACCTTTTCTGTTCTTTTCTTTTGATTATGTGATTTGTTTTGCGATTATCTATATTCTGTTGATGGTTGTACGGTCTCCTTTCTGCTGTTTGTTACTCCGAGCGCGGTGCTTCAAGCTCCCGGCGCTGGCATTTCGCCTCCGCTTCTCTTTTCCGTAGACCTGTGTCTAACCAGCGCCTTCTCCATTAGAGGAGGCGTTGGTCTAACTCTCGACGCTGGCGTTTCGCTGGCGCGGACAGGTAAATGGGCCGTTCGGCGACGCTGGTTTGCAGGGGCAAGCAGGTGCTGGCGTTCCAAACGCGCAGCCTCCTCGGCTTATGTGTATCAAACGTGGCACCTGCGTGACGCCAACGCGAGACATTTGATGACGACAGGGTTGTCCCTTAAACTGCTCCGCACTTAAAGCTGGTTTCATGGTGTTTAACTTTCCAAAGCGACCCAGGTAATGAAAGACGGATGGCTCCGGGTAATTTTCGACCAGCTAGCGTTCATTAGTGTGCACTGAAATCTCATAGTACACGGTCCCCTGGCATTTCACCTCTGTCGAAATGCAACCATCACGGCCGGGATCGAACCGCGTCTTTCGGGTCAGCAGCCGTACACCGTATACCACTGGGCCCCTGAGGCGCCCCATTGCAAAAAGGCGTAATATCCGCCACTGTATAGAGTTTCGGACAATGCACAGCCTACGTTCGGAGATATAAACCAGCGTATGTTCAAAAGAACTTCAGAGCCGGTTTCTAAGATGGTAGCGCACAAAAAAACGCAAGCGAGGTGTTTGGTTTTTAGAGCTCAAGTACTCGCTTGGGCGTACAGTTTCTAGGCCCCCCTAAAGAGTTCGCGTTGTTGGCGGGGCAAAGTCGCATGGTTATACTCAATCCAAGTGTGTTTGCAGCCTCACAGTCTATATACACTGTGGTATCTGCAGGTCTACGACGGCAGCGACGATCGGTCACCGCTCCTGCGTCGTATGTGTGGCGACTCCACTCCTTCTCCCGTGCTCTCAACGGGCAGCTCGCTTTTTCTCCGCTTCAAGACGGACGAGAACACGCGCCTCCAGGGCTTCAGTGCACTCTACGAGACAGGTGAGGCGATGGCATAGGAAATAGTCTTGCAATCCATTCGCGCTACTAGAATAGCATGCACAACCATCACATGGTGCGTAAAGTCGGTGGCGTGTTCACTTAGAAAAGCAGCATCGCGGCTCTAGATGAGAGTTCTCTGCAATATAAAGCCGTTAGTTTTGGCAGAGCGAATATCGCGAACTTACTCACGGAGCTGTGACAGTCATGAGATGATCGTGCTGAATGGCGACACTCAGATATACTGTAGAAGTTGGAATATACTGGATGAGTAGGCATCCCACTTATCCATTGAGGCGTCGTTGGAGACACCAGTTCGAATAAACTCTTTCATAGCCTCGTGTGTTCAACTTACGTGGACATATAGGCAGCGCAAATAATTCGACACATCGATAACAGAGGACGCGTATCAGAAGCTCCCGCTCATACTGTTTATTCAAATTGGCCGCATACGTTGCCATTTGAAAGAAAACATTTCTCTTATCTCATATACGGGTCATTCCTGAATGAGATTTGGCGCCAGCATTCCAACAACATGTCGACACCGATTTCCAAATGGACTAAAATCTGGACGCCGACTCTGCAATACGGAGTCTTTGTTTCACGGATATGCGCATCAACACATGGTGACCGCAGGGGGTTCCTCACGAAAACAATTGCTTTAGACCAGTCATGCCTGCATGTCTCACGAACATACTTAATAAGAAAACAAAATGTGGGACAATGACAGTCATGTGTGGGCCGAGGGCCGCATGCGGCCCTTGGCCTAATTTGATATTACAAAAGTTTCTAGTATTAGACGTGCGCGCGTTGCATAATTACGATACCCTGCTAAATTAGCATTTTCTTTCGTTCTATTTTGCAAATGTCCTCCCACTCTTTAATGCACGCAGCGTCCAGGTTGCCCGATGCAGACCTTTCCTCAACTAAGTGGTCTTTAGTATAACACGCCGATGGCGCAATACACGCATGGCCTGGCATGCATATTACCGTAAAGAGCTACACGCATGTAGTGACTAAGTGTTGCGCTGTCTTCGCTGATATACTCTTTGTGACATGTTTTCTTTTTCTGATTATCTGTTCGTTTTTACCGGTTATACACAGTACCAGTTGGCGCTTATCCTGCGTGCCCTCTCTTGAGATTGTGTCGAATCATTTGTGCTACTCATGAGTTCAAGCCGTTAAAACGGATTCTTTTCAAACCTAATTCGCAATCTCCGGAAGCTGTAACTTAACGAGAAAATGTAACCATTATTCGCCAACATTTCAGATGTGTTATCTTGCGCCAAAAGAAGACAGAAATGCTACCTTGTACGCGTTCAATAAACGAACGCACATTTTTGCCTCACACGGTTGGTCGAGGCTCGCGCAAGCATCGAGCAGTTGCGTGTGGCAAAAATGTTCGTTCGTTTATAGAACGTGTAAAAGATCACGTCAGGACTGTTTCCAGTCTCCCAACTTACAGTCACTGTATTGCAGAAACACTTAGGTATCAATCCGTCATTTAATAATGCTACCAGTATACGAAGATATCTGAAAACTAAATAAACAAGTAGTACCAAGTTTTTACACTATTGTATGAACTGGTCTTACATGAGTACCGACAGATTCATGGATATGCTGTTTCTAAAGCGAAATGAAAATCATATGAAATTATTAGGTATTTTTCAAAAATAGGCAGTCGATGGTCATCGCCCTCACGGTTCCTGACGACTAGTGCTCTGATATACCGCATGAGAACGTTTCAACAAAAAGCATTCTGTGGTGGTCAGCGCGTATCAAAAGAATATCCGTAATCGTTCTAGTGCGGAAACCGAACATGTGGCGGGAGACTATGGGACGTCTTGAAATGGCGATATCGTTCATTCGAACGTTGATCAGGCATCTGAGGGACTCTTTCGGTTCAGTATCATAGACAATGTCAGCCGAGAGCCGCTATATAATTTAGCGTATTCACGGCATCTCATTAAGATTCTTTAAACTGAAAAAGCTCCTCATTAAGACTGTTAGGTGAAGCTCGCGATCTTCTTCTCAGCAAGAGAGAGACATAAATGCTTTGCCAGCCACATTTGCCTACACTCTGGAAGCCTGCCTCCTATGAGGGACAGAAGGTTCCTCTGGGGCAAGGCGGTGGGACGTGCTGGAAGCAAGCGATGGCAAATCGATTGTGCAGTGAAAGGTGGAACATTGTCGTTTCTCTCTGCGCGTTTCTACATTGTATTTGAGTCGGCACTGGGATATGCGCTCTTCTTTTGCCAACGGTGAAAGAACGGTTAAGGCAGAGGTAGAACAGAGAGAGAGAGAACTGTTTTAATGAAAAGCTGGAGATGTTGCCTGACATATTACTCCAGATGCTGGGTGATGATTGTGATATATGTACACTGATAATTATATAACACATACATAGACTACAATGTTTACAAAGTTCCGTTCAGGCTCGTGGCCCGCAAGAAAGTCAGCAGCGCTTTCGCGGAGCGTAACGCACACTTGTTGCTTTGCCGTGGGCCCAGTACATGTCTCAGTTCTAAGCACGAGTCCCGTTGAAGGTGCAAGGCCACCTTCAGAGACCGTCTCTCTGATGCGTATCGCCTGCATTTCTTTTCTTCCCTCGGTTTACGGCATTCCTCTCTGCGAATACGCTAATCGAACTTCTTTGGAGAGCTGAGCACTGGCGTAAACGGGAGAGGGGAGGGGTCAACACCGCCCTCCCTGAATTTTTTCACTTTTGCATGTGTATATATACACGTGCAGGCACACACGCACATACGAACATGCCTGAATTAGATGAACATGTCCCCCCCTCCACCCCAAAAGAAAAATTCTGGCTTGCCCCTCATGCCGCGCGACATATGTTAACAACACTTATTCAATTTATACCAAATATGGAATTCAATAAGTCAACTTAGAAAGCAAGTATTGTAGCCTTAGATAATGAACGTGTCCTACCACAAGCACATGTTCCCCAACTGTTCCGGTTTCAGATATCTCCGGCACGAAGGCGTAAGTATACATATCACCATCTTCGAAGAATGGGTTGCTCCGAAGAACGGTATTGTCGAGCCTGTTGCATGCTACTATCGGTCCTTCTGGTCTCCTCTGGAAGTTTGCACGTATGACGGGCATCCATCGTTGCACGTGATTCCCAGCATGGAGCCCAACCTCTTCACGGCAGATGGGCTGTCCTGTTTATAACGAAGAAGCCTAATTCTTTCACGCGAAATAGGTTACCCTGGCGGCTACAGAACATGCATGATCTCTCTTCTGTGTTGCCGCGCGTCTTTTGCAGTGTGTGGCGGTCGCTGGATGGGACTGCAGGGCGAACTTGCGTCTCCTCGCTACCCTTCGGTGTATCCTCGCAACCGGCACTGCAACTACACCATCCTGGTGCCGCCGGGCAACGTCATCAGGCTCGCTGTCCAGACCTTCGACGTCGAAAACGATGACAACTGCAACTACGACTATCTGGAGGTTGGTGCAGAAAACTATACAGCACAGACACGCCTAGCCCACACTGAATAAGGTGCATATGCGCTGCATTATGCAGCGTGACAGCTGTTCTGTAACATTTCATTCTTCTTTAATGTACTCAGTAAAAGGCAGAACAGCCAAGCAAACACGGCACACAGGTGGTTGAGATAATGCCGCCATACATTATCGGACGTAACCTGCGCATCATTTTTGTCTATCTGAGTCAGCGTAGGAATTTGAAAAAAGGAACTTCCGTCATTTGAATATATTTGCATGAACCTTCCCGCTAAAAACAGCGGGAGGGTTCATGCAAGAGAAAAATAGTTGTCCCGCCGACTCTAGCTCAAAGCTATGGAAACCATATATGCGTCTGTCGGAAGGAAAGCTTTATAGTTAGAAAATTTGGCCTGATCTGAAGATCGAACCCGGAACCAATGCCTGCCCGGAACGGTTGCTGTACCCTCTGCACGAGCTCTTCAGGGAGAACTTTTCGTCAAGTGCGAAGACTTGCTTAGATGTACTAATCGGTCTGCTTCTGTATATTCCTGCCTCAGCCAGCCGGATATGACAAGATAATTTTTGCTTTAATGGGCATATTTCATTGGCCTCTTCTGGCTAAATGGGTGCACAGTCCTCAAAATCAGTTACAGTTTCTGCCTCATCGATAAATCGTACGCGTTCCTCCGTAGAAGCAGTTTTGCGTATACAGTCTCTGCATGTCTGCTCACTTGGTGCACAGAGAACTTGGTAGCAAAAAGTAATAGTTGGCGGTTGTCGTAAAATTGCGTGGTCATTGCAATTACTGAATTGGAACATTTTCGTCACTACATGTTTGAAGAGTCACCTTTAGTGAAAGCAAACAAGGCATGAAGCTCACGGGAAGATGTAAACTTGACGAGATGACAAATCCATGAACATGGGCGACACCCCCTGCTTAAGGATTATGCATGTCTACAGGGAAAAAGAAGGTAGTAGGAGGGGTTATAGTGTGTGTATGTACATATAGGGTCATTCCACGCCAACTGTCCCAGTCGGGGCGCTCGACAAAAATCAATTTCTCTGAAAAAATCTGAGAAAATTACACACATATAGGCATTAGTTCTACAGTATTTTCCCAAAATATTTTGAGCGGCAAAAATTTTTCGGGCATGTGAGCGCCATTTGAACTTCTCGATATGTTGGCAAACCAGGTACGAAAGAAAAATTCGCTATAAATGAACCGTTTCACGCGTTCATTCGAAACTTGCTTTTTTGTGTTTTTAGAGCATCGCGCTTTTATTATAAGACAGTTGCTTAGAGTAGCTTTATATTTTTCACTCCTTGGCGCGTAGGTGAAATTGAGTAATTTGCTGCGTTTTCGGGAATTTTTTTACAAAAGAAGATTGTAGACCAAATACATCAATTATTTTTATAGAACTCTCCATAAAACGTACTATCTCCTAAAGTTCTTGGTTTGCCTGTGTGCGGCGCACAGGTTCTAAAATAAAATCCTGAACTTGGAAAAAACGCTACAATGGCCTATATTCAGACGTCTGTAGCACCCTAAGGTGGTCCAAGAAAAAATAAGCAGAAAAGCGCATGCGATTGAGAATCATAACATCTTCGTACACAAAAAGTTTAATCGAAGTAGTTTTTGTTTTAGTCAAGAAAAAATTTTTTGAGGTTTAGTCCCACCATTGCATTATTTTGCTATGGGGGCAGCGCAAACCGACCGAATTTACTGCATAAAAAAAGAGGTAGTGTATTCGTAGCACATAGTTTACAGCTCCTTTTGTTAGTACTTTATAATGTATGTTACATATCAAGGAGATGATCAACAGAGGTGAAAATATAACAAAACCATTGGCTCAGATGCCGAAATTCCCCAATAATGAATCGCATTACTTATTGCATGCGGCTCTGAGAATCAATTGGCGTCAAAATAAGTTAAGCCTCAAAGTTCATGTAAACCGGAGAAAGGAAGCGTGAGCGCGGTCGGTCATTTATAGCGGATCCAAACGGAGTTCATCTAAGTATTCCGCAACGAACGGCACATGATGTGACAACGCGCCGCGTATTCACGCATTCCGTCCGTCGTCCGTGACACTACGGACGGGATATGCCAAGCTATTTTTCACATCCTTATTTGGATGGTTGCAGGAAGCAGATTTTGGTTAATGTAGAATTTGTCTGTCTGGTAACATGCATTGTTTTACAGCTGTTATGAGACCACAACAGCCTATTTTTGTGGCGTAGTTGTCCGGCGCCACCGCCGCCGCCTCCGGTGTGTGTAAACAATGCAATAAGTAACGCCATTCATTATAGGGGAATTTCGGCATCTATGCCAATGGTATTGTTATATTTCACCTCTGTTTATCATCTCCTTGATATGTAATATACATTATAAAGTACTAACAAAAGCAGCTGTAAACTATGTGCTACGAATACACTACCTCTTTTGTTTATGCAGTAAATTCAGTCGGTTTGCGCTGCCCCCATAGCAAAATAATGCAATGGTGGGACTAAACTTCAAAAAAAATTTTCTTGACTAAAACAAAAACTACTTCGATCAAACTTTTTGTGGACGAAGGTGTTATGATTCTCAATCGTATGCGCTTTTCTGCTCATTTTTTCTTGGACCACCTTAGGGTGCTACAGACGTCTGAACATAGGCCAATGTAGCGTTTTTTCCAAGTTCAGGATTTTATTTTATACCCTGTGCGCCGCACACAGGCAAACCAAAAACTTTAGCAGATAGTACGTTTTCTGGAGAGTTCTATAAAAATATTTGATGTATTTGGTCTACAATCTTCTTTTGTAAAAAGATTCCCGAAAACGCAGCAAATTACTCAATTTTACCTACGCGCCAAGGAGTGAAAAATATAAAGCTACTCTAAGCAACTGTCTTATAATAAAAGCGCGATGCTCTAAAAACACAAAAAAGCAAGTTTCGAATGAATGCGTGAAGCGGTCCATTTATAGCGAATTTTTCTTTCGTACCTGGTTTTCCACCATATCGAGAAGTTCAAATGGCGCTCACATGCCCGAAAAATTTTTGCCGCTCAAAATATTTTGGGAAAATACTGTAGAACTAATGCCTATATGTGTGTAATTTTCTCAGATTTTTTCAGGGAAATTGATTTTTGTCGAGCGCCCCGACTGGGACAGTTGGCGTGGAATGACCCTATATATATATATATATATATATATATATATATATATATATATATATATATATATATATATATATATATGTATATATATATATATATATATATATATATATATATATATGTATGTTGTGTGTGTGTGTGTGTGTGTGTGTGTGTGATTTTTTTCTTACCATAAAAGGTGGGAAGGCAAGAGAGTGGTAAGCTGGGCTAGTTGGTCTGTATTCATAGTAATAAACAGCGCGAAAACAACTAGAGCCCCAAAAGGGAAAAACAACACGGGACGAGCCCATCCCGTGTCGTTCTTCCCTTTTGTCTCTAATCGTTATAGTTTGTTATAGTTTAAGAGTTTAAAGTGTTATAGATATAGTTTAGAGCGTTATAGTTTAGAACCCTTTCGTTTGGTAAGGGTGAACGGAACGCTGCTGTTTTCTTCTTACAGATCAGTGAGCTCGCACGCAATGGCTCGACCACTCGGATTGGTCGCTACTGCGGCTCTTCGCTGCCGCCTGTCATTACGTCATCGTACAACCAGTTGCGCTTGGTGTTCCACACCGACCACTCCAACGAACACCACGGCTTCTTGGCAAACTACACGGCGGTGGATGTCGGTAAGCTATCAAAGCCGATTTAACCGAGAAAACACATGTTGTCGCAGGAAAATACAATTTATTGTTTACCGCGAAATTAAGCTTGCGAATGATTTTATTTGTCCAACTTACCGAAGGAACGAATCGGTCACGCTGATGTTACAGCGATGCAACTTGGATCCTCTTGAGCTACATTTTAAAAAATACAGTCTGAAGGTGCTTTTTTTTTAAATAATGTAGGATCAGCATAAGATTGATAAGCTCAAATATTTAAACGCTCAAGGCAAAAGAAACCCCTGAACTAACCACGATTGCGTCATAAAACTCTACCGAGCTAATACTGATACACTTCGATATTCGTCCCGAATGGGATAGAGATGTGGAACAATCTGCCAAACGCTATTGTTGTTCTAAAAGATATCGCCGACTTCGAAAGTGCAGTGGAGGTGCATTTACGGAAGTTTTCAGTAAGTTTTGCATTGCCAAGCGATATGTGTGACTTCATGTTCATTGTATATATTTTGAAAAATGTGCCAAGTGTTACGCAACTTTACGTACGTTGTACATATTTTGATATATGTAATTGTATTGTCCTCTCTGTTATGACTCTCTATGAGGGTTGACTTCATTAGCAGAGAAATCATCATGAATTATCTTGTAGGCTGCGGTGGCGTGCTGACCGAGTCCGGCAGCCTGGCGAGCCCTGCGACTCGTTCCGCAGCCAGCGACCACAGCGACGGCGGAGACGACGGCGCCAGTGGGGGCACTGGGGAGGCCTACCGGCACAACATGATATGCCGCTGGATCCTGCGCGCCCCGCCTGGTCACACAGTGCGCCTGAGTTTCACGCACTTCGTGATCGAGGACTCGTCCAACTGCTCGTACGACTACATCGAGATACACGATACCTCGGACCAGATGATTGGGAGGTACGTGCACAAAGAAACGGCCCAGTCATGCTGCGCCAAGTTGGGGGCTAGAATGTGCACAGAGCTGAAACGTGTTGCACTAGGTATAAAGAGTAGAGTTAAAAAAAGAGCGAGCGGGGCTTGACATATCCTACCCCGTGTGCAAGCGGCACTATCCATAAGCATTTGCTTATAAAGGAGAAACAAAATTTGACTTAATATAGTGAGTTCAAGTAGGTTCCCTGTTACATGGCTATAGCGTGCTCAGCACTTCGTATGATGCGTGAAGGAACGCGTATTGCAAGATATAGACATCTTCGTACGATCTATGAGAAATAACTGCAAGACGCTACCTTATTGTTAGTAATACAGTATTGTTACAGTACAGTTAGTATATTGTTAGTAATACAGTAATATAGACAAGTTTATAGCTGATTACAGTGTTCGTAGTATACAGATGAGGAGGAACACGTGTGTTCACATGCGTTGCTATTCCAGTAACTAAGGCGGTAAGTGCCGTAAACTTACCATCACTTCCAACAGTCGCTGGCAGAGATCTCATGTCCGCTTGTCCGCTTGTAGCATATTCACAGTAGCGCGCATGTTTTTTTTTTTGTTTTGTTTTTTTTTTCTCTGCAATAGCGCACAGCGAATCCCCATTCACAGTCAATTCTGCCGTCTGGGCGGAGAGACGTTGTTTTCTTTTTTTTACTTCATAACTAGTTGTCATAACAACATAGAAAATACCAGTGCCCGAGCGCATAAGGCCGTCACTCTTTATGTAAATGCGCATATCCTGGCATAATACGCATTCAACTACTTTGTCTGGCTCTGCGATTCCTTTAGGAAACGTTGCGCTTATAGCGATAAGGAAGTGTGATGAGGGCTCGCTCGTCAACTGTGCAGATACTGCGGACTGAAGGCCCCACCCACGCTGACGTCATCAGGTCGGCAGCTGCAAGTGATCTTCCGCACCGACGACAGTGTCACCCGAGAGGGCTTCCTCGCTCACTTCATCTTCCTCAACGAAAGAACGGGTTCGTACATTCCTTCAAGCATATATCGCAAGCGACTGGTACTTTCATTCCACTTATTAGATAATCCTATGCACTTTTCGTGGAAGTTTAATGTGAGCGAGCAAAACTCTCCCAATGAATATACAGTAGTGTAAGGATTACTGAAGCAGAAATATTCCGTCTTATTGCACAAAACAAAGTAACGTCTAATTCAGCACAACTTATTCAGCTTCATTAGGTCACAAAGAACAAAAAAATTGAAAAATATTATAACCGTTTTAGTTAAAAGGTAACGGAATCTGTAAAAAATTCGTGAATCCCTCAGAAGAAATATTATGTGAGCTTCCCACTAGTGGTGCCAAGCCTGAAGGAAGAGCGGAGCTGGGTGGCATTCCTTGCTTCTCTTTACATATATTTCTTTCTTCTCTTTATTTTTTGTTCTTTCTCTTTCTCTCTGTTTCACGCATCTGTTTTTTGTACCTGTTGCTTTGAGTTTCTTCCTTTCGATCTCTTTCTCGCTATTCCCATTTTTATTCCTCTGTTTTCCCTTTCGTTCTCTCTTTCGCTCTGCTTCTTTCTCTGCCTCTATTTGTTTTTTTTTATATTTCTCTCTTTAATTCTTTTTCTCTCTTGCTCTCTATATTTTCTATCTCTTTTTTGTGTCTGTTTCTTTATTTCTCTTTATCTTTCTTTCTATGTCTTTCTACTTCTTTCTCTGTCTTTCTATCTTTTTATGTCTTCAGTCCCTTTACTTCTCTATAGCTTCTATTTCTCTTTCTTCCTATCTCTCTCTCTCTCTCGCTATTTTCTCTATCTCTTTCTTTATATCTCTTTCTTTCTTTCTCTTTCTCTTACACGTGTTCTAGGTGTCCCGCTTCGCCGAGCAGCGTTTTTGTCTAACGCTCGCACATTCTGCACTCGGCCGAGGGGCTTGCCCAATTCCTGTGGCGCATACCCACCTGTAGTTTTCTGCGGACACCAAAATCTTTACGGCCGGCTTAAGCGGCTCCGCCGTTAAAAGATTACGTTCGCTTGATTTCAGGTTCACCTCGATGTGTTGTGTCTGATGACAAGTTCTAAATTGGCTTTTTTATTTACTTATACAGAATCGCTGATTTCTACAAATCACTATGTTGAGCGAGTTGGTTTTAAGCTTCCATATTTGCAGCACGAGACGACACAACAGTGTCTGCCGTTTTCTCTGTGGTGTTCGCGCTGTAAATACGGAGGCTGACTTCTAGGCGCGTGACCAGAGAAAAATTACGACCGCGAACAAAGAACATCGGTGTGAAATGAACTGCATGCCACTGTGTTGAATAAACTGTGAAGAAGCGACGCAGGGATAAATTTACTAGGTGTAGATAATAATTCTGCGTTGCTTCATATCATCTGTCGGACTTCAATATATGGCAGTATAAACGTTAGGTGGCTCAGCGATACGCTTTAAAGATAACAAAATAAGAAAAGGAAACAGTGATAGTCATGGAACCAAGGAAAGACACGATACGGTGCAATCGTCGGCTTTTCTTAAGCTTCAGTGTGGTTCGTAAAATGTTACGCCGTGTATTTCACCGATAACCAAGTGTTTATTATAAAGGTGCTTAGCGTGTGGCCTTGACCTTCGCAGCCTGCGGTGGGGACTACTACCTATCCCAAGGCGTCATCAGGTCGCCTCTCTATCCACGTGCTTATCTAAACGACCGAGACTGCTCGTGGGTGCTGCACGTTCCCGACGGCCGCCAGATCAGGCTGAACTTCACGCACTTCGAGATCGCCAGCGATCCGTCCTGTAGGCCCAGCTACCTCGAGATCCTGTGAGTGCTGCTATTAAGGCGTTGACACACTACTCCACAAAGCAGATCAGAGCAAAGAAACTTGAAATCGGGCAATGTAGGCTCAAGTAGGCGCCGCTGCACACAATATACTATTGTACACGACCCACATTTTCGTGTTTCTGTCAGCAAACCCATAAAAGCAGGAAGTGTGTTCTGATACGTTGAACAATAACTTTTCTAACACTGATTAGTCAAGTGATTTCCAAACTCGGGCTCTTACTGTTGTATTTGCGCCAAACGATCGTCATTTGTGAGTACTATCACGAGTCCCCTGAAGTTTCCGACTGTCACTTCTACCTTCTTTGGCCGGAATGACTTCATGACCTGCACACACAGTGAGGCATCAAGTAATGTCCAGGAGCTTGAACCACAAGTTTGTTAAAAAGACATGACTGATCCCTCCGTAATGGGAATCGCTAACACACGAAAGTGAACCGTGTCTTCACAGGAGTAGTTAATTGTTTATTTTAAATCGATGTCTGCGAGGCTGCACAATGTCTCTTTGTTTTTGGAAGCTATAGAACCGTTAGATGTAGATGCACCCACGTTGGCGCCTAGTGGCACATCTCCATGACGATCATGATTTCACCCTTGTGGCATCTGAAGCAGTTAACATACACTTGGACATGGCGTATGCTGAGTCCCGCGCAAAGCTGACATAAACAAACACATAACTCTGGTACTCCATATACACTCATTCAAAACCTACGTCCCTGCACATGCATATACCACAGAGCGCTTCAGGAACGCGAGACGCAGAGCTCGTAGCCTAAGCCGTGAAGGCGGGAAGGCGTTCCGCTTCCCGCTGGTGTGTCTCTGCCTGCACCAAAATCACTCACTGCGCGACATCCGCCCGTCGACGTCGCTGCCATTCTGCACCGCTTACTGCCCCAAATTTATTAGTCGATGATATCGCACTCGAATCAGTAGGCGGCGGACAAACACCGTTGGTGCATATGGCAGCTATCTGGCGATGAGCCTTCACGCTAACACAAGGCGAAAGGCAAAGCACATACTGCGTCGTCACCAAACCGAATTATTGCGTACCGCACATTGCACGGACCCTATAGTTTTTTACAATAATGCATCGAAAGCATCCGTTGCGCTGAAAATACAGTTCTGAAGCGCTCCCTGTCGGCACCAGTCAGTGTCATGATACAGTACATCACTTCACCGCTTCCAGGCGGCGACACTACCCCGCCAACGAAGATTACTGTGATAGGGAGATGTGAGAGATATAAGGGCGTTTGAGAAGCTCGTGCATGTGCGTCGGTAGCGCAGGGAGTTCGATTTCCAGGTTATTCAAGTCAACAAATTTTTTCTTCTGGTTTTTCTTTGTCATCGCTTGCGTGTATTTTACCGACGTCGATTCCGTGACGGAAATGATGTCATTGAAGTCTTGGTGGACCCCGGCATAAAACACTTTCATATTTTAAAAAGTTTGGAGTGAAGCATACACACGGAAAAGGTAGGAATGCAGCAAACTAAAGGTCCCTTCAGCAATGTACGAAGGCGCATACTCGGTACATAGTTTGTCCCCCGCATAATGCTCTTATTTCTTTAATATTTCTCATTCATATACTATTACTGCACATTTCTGCCTCCGGTCTCAAAAGTTACGCACCCTTGTACAAAATTAACGGAGCACGTTAATTTACCTTGAACTCTCAATGTGACGGTTAATTATTGTGCGCCTTTAGCGCTTTTCTGTCGAGGAAAGTTCCAACGCCTTAGTTTTACTTCTAGCTTCGTGTGTTATGCGGACTTTTCTTTACTCATATTTCTTTTCTCTCGCAAGGAACGGGGGCCAAGCGACGTCACCGCTGGCAGGACGCTTCTGTCAGCGCAACGCACCTTCAAACTTTGTCTCCGACACCAATACTCTCCGACTGCACTTCGTGAGCGGAAGCACCCAGCGTGCCGCAGGATTCGAAGTCTACTACGACAGCGCACTGACAGGTAAATCAATAACTGTGCAGGAACTATATAGACGATCGATTCCCAAGCAAAAACAATAACCCAATGCCATTAGAAAGTTACTGGCATAGTTAAAGGAGTGATGCGCTTGATGATGGGCATTTGTTTAGTAGATTAATTGAAGTAGTGTTTATTGTCGCACTGTATACAATTTCGCTTATAGAAAAGAACCGCTGGACTCTACATGTGATGGAGCTTCGTCTTGCAGCCACGGCAGGAGAAGAGGGTGCAAGGGACAAGAATGTAACAATCCTTGCCGTGCACTCCAGCATCGTATATAAACTGAATTATGGAAGTTCTAGGGGATATTTTTCAACTCATTAGCACAGCCTTCGGGTTCCCCATACCGCGTGCGTAATCGCGCAGTAAAACGTGTATAGAATATCCGGTATTCGCGCAACAGTGTGGCTTCAGTGAAGCCACGTTCTACCTTCGCAAAATCGCCCGCTGCCTATCTTTAGAACCTCTGGAATAGCCCTGGTGCTTATCCTATTTTTGTGCAAATTTTATTTTGCCGCTGCAAGTA
This sequence comes from Rhipicephalus sanguineus, assembly GCF_013339695.2. Lineage (NCBI taxonomy): Eukaryota > Metazoa > Arthropoda > Arachnida > Ixodida > Ixodidae > Rhipicephalus > Rhipicephalus sanguineus. Next base: position 167,138,023 of record NC_051180.1, on the reverse strand, counting down.
GCCTTCTGTGCTAATACCGCTGCGAATACCGTTTTCAAACGCGTGCCTGTCGAAGTGAACTTTATAGAAACACGAGCTTTCACTAAAAGGTAAAAATGGGGCCCATTTGCCGACCCACTGCAGTTCACATAAGTGTGAGCCGTGCTTGAATAAGATTCAGATTCTGGGTAGAAGCGGAGACACCACGGCTCGAGAGTTGTTGGAGGCATATCATATTAAAGTACGAGATTCCATGTGTATCAGTGACACTTCATTGTCTCTTTCGCGGGCAGAGCGCAAGTTCATAGATCACAGGTTGTGATTAGGGTGGTATGCGCTCGCTGTGTGCGTAGTTTGCTGCGCATGTCTGTACCTATATATTTGGTTGAACTGTCTCTTGAATAAACAGTCGAAAGTTTGCGCTCCCCTGGACCCCTTCCCTCGTTATTTCGTCGCGCGAGAAACAGCCATACTTTGTGGCTTGTACTTATCCATCTTATATGCCAGTCAACAAATCTTCTCTTTTTCGCGGTCATACAATCGGCATCACTGTCATCACCATCGCGTGTTCGCTTTTTGCCATAATCATCATTTCGTTCTTGCCTTCGCCATCGTTTTGTCACCATACGGTCACATCGTATAGCAACCGTTGGTGTGGCGCATTCGTTATCGTGCTGTCATAGCGACCGTGTAAAGAAACTTTTAACGTCAGTCATTTTAAGTAATTGCGTAAATAAAGACGAGAAGAATAAGAAGATGAGCGAAGACAATCTTCCCTCCTTTTACCTCATAAATGATGGTTTGCTACAAACCGTGGGTTCCGTTTACGTTTTCATGGCGCTTACTCGTGGCATATGCTAAACACCTTTCTTAGAAGCTGCTGCAATCGCTTAGCAGTGCTTCACGTGTCGGTGTATATTTGTCACTCCTCTGGCGATGCAACGTACGAATATTCGTACTGTGGTGACGTCACTACGCAGGCTGCGGCGGTACCACGGGCGGTGCCAGCGGCAGCATCGTGTCGCCCAACTACCCGCAGCCGTACGGCCACCATGCCGAGTGTAAATGGAACATACGGGTCAACGAGGGCTCACGGATTGCCCTCGCCGTCGTCGACATGGACATCGAAAGACACCAACGCTGCCGGTACGACGCACTGGAGGTACGCAACCCCTTTTCTTGACGCCTTCGCATGGTTCCCGCCTGCCGAAATGAATGACACATAATATTCAGTTTCAGTTTCAGTTTCAGTTTATTTAGCAATCTTTTTTTTTTTCCAGCAATCATGTTAAAGCACAATGTTAAGGTACAATGAATTCAATATTTTCATACAATAGTAATGGTCAACACAAAACAAAATGCAAATCAGATTAAAAAAGTGAAAAAAAAAGATGCAAGGACAGGAATTAAAAGCTGCTAAAATGCAGCTTGACGGGATTCCTGACCCTAAGCAGATTGACCGCAGACATGTGGTCATGTAGAAAAAAAAATAAAATACAAGCAGGTAAACAGGAAAAGTACAAGGAAGCATAACACAAGCAAGCAAAAATATCAGCAAAATTAGCAGCAAATTTCAACTGCAGAGATAGTGTAAAAAAAATTGACAATCACTGAAGAATACGGTATAAATATGGGAGAATAATGTGAGAAAAAATTGAAATCAACACAACTATATATATATACAAGAAACACTACCTTGAAACGGTATGCATACCGAAAACACAAGTACATGAAACAGCTCATGTTTGTAGATGTACATATGAAAAGAAAAATATGCACTTCTAATCAAACGAAATATCAAATGGAATATGGTACTATCACATAATACATAGTGAAAATGAACTCGAGAATACTTAATAACATTCAGAGACAGTGTCTGGGGCTACTAATTAAATATTCTTTCCACTGCTTGTTTGCCAGCGTATCAGGCGTAATGCCTTTGTTGTTCAGATAATTCAAAAAGTTTGGCATTATATGCTTAAGACTTTTAAGGCCATAATTCGTTCGCGAAAACGGTATGTGCCAAGTGTCTCTTTTTCTTATGTTGTAAGGTGTTGCGGATGTCTCTTTTAGCTGACACAGTGTCAGAAAATTGTTTTTACTTTTCAAACCATGTTTGTATTTAGCAAGAAGATTGAAATTGTACAGTTGTTCTACTTGGAGCACGTTAAATGTTGTGAATAATGTTGACGTATGAGCGTCGTGTGGAACACCTGCGATATGTCGTATTGCCTTCTTCTGTAGCCTGATCAATTTTAGTTTGTTGTTTTGCGTGGTGTTTCCCCACACGAGGGTACAGTAATTGATGTGCGAGTGAAATAAGGCATTATAAATAAGGAGTTTAACTTTTGGAGAAACTATATCTCGGAATTTTGAAAGCACTCCACATGCTTTGGCAAGCTTTTTGGCAACATCATACACATGCGAATCCCAGTTTAAGTCTTCACTGAAAGTGACCCCCAATATTTTAACGTCTTGTACAATACCAATCTCTCTGTTACCGAGGTGTAAGTCTAAGCTATTATACATTTTTTTATTAGGTGGTTTGAACAGAACAGCCTTTGTTTTAGCAGCATTGATAACAAGAGAATTCACTTCACTCCATTTTTGTAGGTTTTCTAGCGCGTCTTGAGCTAGTATACCAAGATTAGATACATCGTCGGATTGGAGCAACAAGCTTGCGTCATCAGCGTAAACTGAAAATTCGACGTTCTCGCTAACTCTTACTATGTCGTTTACGTAGATGTTGAATAACACGGGGCCTAACACACTTCCCTGTGGAACACCGGTGTGTATGTCTAATAGTGAAGAACTTTTATCTTTAATGCTTACACATTGCTTTCTATGCCCTAGATAAGATTTTACGAGATTTAGGGCTACACCCCGGAAACCATAATGTTCTAGTTTAGTAAACAGAGTTTGATGGTGTATTCTGTCAAACGCCTTAGAAAAATCAATATATATACCCAGTGTTAGCTTCTTTTCTTCAAATCCCTTTAAGATGATTTCTTTTTGTGCAAGTAAAGCGTGTTCACTTGATACACCTTGACGAAAACCGAATTGTTCTGACGCAATAAAAGAATGCTTATCGCAGAAAGATACAATTCGCTTACAGATAACCTTTTCTAGCCCTTTAGAAATAACAGGCAATATTGCGATTGGACGGTAATTTGAGAAATCATTTTATTTCCCGATTTGTACAACACGCTAACCTTAGCTTGCTGCATTTTCTCGGGGAAAACGCCTGTGGCTAGACACAAGTTGAACAGAGAGGTAAGTGGAGGCACTAGAAAGTGAAGTACGTGTTTAATTGGCCCAATTTGAATGTCATCAATATCGCGCGCTTTACTATTCTTGAGGCCTATAAAAGTGGAACGTACTTCCTGTTCAGTTACTGGTTCTAAGAACGCAGATTTCATATTTGATGTGCCCATAAATTGCAAAATAGAGCGTTTGTTCACACTTGACGTGCTATTTCAGACCAGAGTCGTGAAATATTTGTTGAAACTATTTGCCAGTTTTTCACCGCTAAGTATTTCATTATGCACTACGAGCTCCAGTTCTTTACTTTGGCGAGTACCAGAGTGCATCAGACGATTTATTTCCTGCCATAAAACATCACTACGAGAACTTGCCCTCTCAAATAGGTTTAGAAAATAAGCATTCTTTTTGTTACGTAAGGTCTTGTTTAACGAGTTTCTAAATTTCTTGAATTCGGCCAGATCACTGCTGTCTCTACTTTTGATAAATCTATGATATAAAGCATTCTTTTTACGAATCATTTCATGGCATTCGCTTGTTAACCACGGCTTCCGAATTTTCTTTGAGGCTCTCACAGTCTTTAGCTTAAAGCAATAGTGATATGCATTTTTTTAAAGATGCATCAAAGTATCGTAAGCCTCATCAGCATTTTTGCAGTTATACAGGGCACTGAAGTTTAACCTTGCAATATGTTGTCTAAATTGCTCCAAAGTTTTTGGGTTGATTTGCTGTATTTGATAGGGTTCCAAAGGACTTGGTTTTAGTTGTCTAGAAACCTTATTCTTTTTGTATATCATGTATATAGGGAGGTGATCGCTCATAACCGATATAACAGAACCTGATGTCACGCAGTCGTTTGTATTATTCGTGATAAATAAGTCTAGAAGACTTTCAGAGTGAATGCTGACACGCGTTGGTTCGTTTAATGTGACTCTACATGCATAAGAATCAAGCAACAGCTGGAATGAACGTGACGTTGCATTACTTTGTAAAAGGTTGATGTTACAGTCACCACCTATTACGACGCACAGCCTATTTGTGCCTACAAAAGTTAGTAGCCTTTCAAGGAAGACATAGAACTTTTCAACACACCCATCAGGTGGGCGATAAAGAACAACATAAACATGGTTATCTTCGATTAGTGCTAGAGCTTCGTAATCCGGTGTGATTGTTGTAAATTCAGTGAGTAAGGTACAAGATAGCTTTTCCGAGATTAACTGCAATACACCTCCCCCTCGGCGGGAACATCTATTCAAGTAAAAGCTATTATAGCCTGGTAATCTAAGCACTTCCTCCTCGCATGTGTACCAGGTTTCCGTAACCATAATAATGTCAAACCTAAAGGAAAATTCATCTAGGAAGGTGGTGAGCTCATCGTACTTATTCCGAGCTGATCGTGCATTGCAGTGTAAAAATGCCAGGTGAACGCCATCGTTCTGATGTGCGATATCTTTTGGTGACGCCATGTCAAAGAAAAAAAAGTAATACAGTAAGCTAAAAATGTGTGACGAGGTGGCCACCTGCTTTCAATGTGCACTTCAATGTGCGCCAGCCAGCCTTTGATATTTTAATTATCACCTTTTACGGACAGCTTCGTTGCCTTTCCTGTAGTCTGCAGTCGGTTGCACATTGATTTTTATTGTGGTAGCGGCTGTGCGGACACACAATGCGCACTATTGCCGTGGTGGTCGTCGCCGGCGTCGCCGTGAGGTGCCGTATTAAGTTAAAGTTGCGATTACATTGGCGCGCGTCGTATGTTTTATGTCCGGGAAGTTCACAACGGGTTCTACAAAGGCTGCTCCTCCATCTTTCCCTGCGACTCTGCTGCGTGTTCCACGCAGGCCTGGCGTTTTTATATGCATTTTTACGTTGCAAGTACAGACAGCCCGAAGGTTGCTTCGCTCGTTGCAGCGGCCGTGTTTCTTTAGGCCAGGGCTTCGTTGAGTTACGCCAGGTCGGATAGTAAAGGATTTAGCTGCTACTTATGTTTTTCTTTATTTTGCGTGATTTCGCAGGATATGTTATCCCGCGCGTAATTTAACTGTTAGGGGGGTATTTTCTTGTATAGGTGCTCGCAGGCTGTCATCCCTGAGGGTATAAGCGTCGCGCGAGAACGCAGGGTTGGCTTTGTGTTGGTGCGCGAATGTGCCCATACCGTCAAGAACTTTTGGACAGTCCGTCGTACGTTTCTTGTGGCTCCTGTTATACGCTTGAACAACTTATCCAACAGTGTCGCGCATTCCTTACGCAGCTGGCACGGCTAATTAACGAATGTAGATAGATTAGGCTCATGTGTACGACCCTTCATAATTGAATCTTTCCAAGGGTGTGTTCTGCTCGACGTGACCGGGCCGATAGAGTCCTGCTAACTTTCCTTAACTAAACGAATTCGGCCTACCGTTTACACCCATTTTTTTTTAGTTCCTACTTATTTCTATCCGAGTCTCGGTCATTTGTTTATTCTGTATGTTATTTGCATGTTTCTTTCCTCTTCATTTCCTCTGTTTATTTCCTTCTCCTGAAACAGTAGGCAGGCGTGGTGCCCCCTTTAGGCGGCAGTCATGAACCTACTCCCTGCCTCTTTCCTCAGTATTTCTTGTGCATTTGTGCATACAGATCAAGTAATGACGATAGTAATTCTCAAAAACTGGAGTGTACTTTTGTTGAGGCAACAGCTTTAATGAACTAGGGACACAAGTGAAACTTAGTTTTAATTATTTTCCGGATCAGCCTTAGCGTTACTAATCTTGACATTAAGCGTGAGGAATATTCTCGCTGACGTAATTTTACCTGCGGACATTGTAACAGGGAGGCCTCAAGCAGGTTTATGATGGAAACACGTACCGGCGGCGGCGATGGTGGACAACTACACCACCAAAATCAGCTGCTGTGATCTCATAACAACTTCCCCTGTGGAACGTGCAATGATACACGTTAACACGTAGCCTCGGAAATTTCTTTCTAGAGCGCTGCTGTCGTGCGCTCGCTTGTCCTCTTTCTTCGCTTTTCGCGCCACAGATTCGAAAAGCAGAAAAACTAGCTAGGAGTGATGAAGTGGGCGGGTAATTTCAGCAGCGGAGCTGTTTACGCTTTTCAAAACACCGGGATCGTCCACACAAAACTGGGCGGGCATGCGCAACAGATAGCGCGTATGTGCCAAGCATAGCATAGCATAACCATGAATCGCATAGCCTAGCATATCCAAAAAACGGCAGGAAGTGGAAGATGGAAGCTGCGATGAAAAAATCCGTAAACAGGGGGTGGGTGATGGAGCCCCCGCCCCCTGTTTACTGGGGGTGGGGGCTCGAGCACCCACATCCTGTTTACGGATTTTTTTCATAGCCTAGCATAGCCATATATAGTATAGTATATCAAAGAGGTGGGAACGGGCAGTGAAAGTTAGGAGGAAGGAAAGGAGGAGGGAAGAGGGTAAAGCATTGCATAGCCTTGTGTAGCATACTTTTACCAAGGGGGTATGAAAGGGAAGTGAGGGGAACGGGTGACTGATGACAGGGTACGGAGGAGGGCAGGAGGAGGGAAAGGAGGAGGTGAGAGGGTATACCATATTATAACCATGTGCATTATAGCATAGCATGGAGTGAGAAGTGGAAGTGAGGGCGAGTAGAAGGTAAAGGAAGAGGGAAAGGAGGATGGTAGAGGGTAAAGTCTCGTTCACACCAGCGACTAGCAACGGCGCGCGACTAAGTTAGTCACAAAGCGACTGGTCGCAAACGGACGCAAATGGCCGTTTTGGTCGCAAAGCGACTGCTTTGGCTCAGTCGCTCGCTGCTCGATTTTTCAGCCGCGCGACTGCAGTCGCAAACCTCTGAAGCAATCAGATGCTCAGGAAGAGGACATCAGCCTATTTTACGGGGCAACGGCAATGCAAGCTGTACACAAGCAGACGTGAATTCTATATGGCGACGCATATAGGTCGCACGCAGGTGTGAACATCGGTCGCTTTGAGTCGCTTTTTGACCGCCAGTCGCAAACGGTCGCGCGACCGTTGCTAGTAGCGAGTGTGAGCGAGCCTTAATAGATAACATAGTGTTTTACGGTATCGTATAGCAAGGGGTCGGAAAGGAAATTGAGGGTGAAGAGCAGAGAACCGAGGAAGGTAAAGCCACCGGCTCCGTTCTTTCCTCCGTCTTCGCACCACTCGTGCGTAGCTGCCAGAATTTCTTAGCATGATGTTTTCGAATGCGATTGAACGTGTGATCTTGAAATTTCTGCAATTCTGCAAATAATCAATACAATGCGTAAACAATTTTTTTCTGGTTAACTAATCGTTGCCGCAAAAATTACCACTATGCGAGATACTAACAAAACGCCGTTGTTTGCATCTGTGTACACCGTTGCACTTCTTTTAATTTTCTTGACCCGAGGGAGCTAGTACACGCTGCAGAGCGAGAAAATGATCATTTCTGAGTTGCAATCATGAGTATTGAGTCAAAATGATGGTCCAAATATATTTTATTTTTCTAATGCTATCCACTGGATATGACAACCTCTCTTGCGCAATAAGAGGGTTCTGAAAAGCGTAATCTAGCTGGTGCTGTTTAACGGCCGTCGAAATTTAAGAACACGAATGTTTTTGCATTCTCGCATCACCAGAATCAGCCGATCGCAATAAGAAACTGAACTCGCGACCTCTCGAGATAATGTCTTTTGTCAGCTTGTTTTTATTTCTTTTTTGGATTTCTACGCTTGTCGCTTATCTTATTCATCAGCCAAACTATCTCAAAGTCATTGCGTCTGCTTGTCTGTATTGTCGCACTCGAAAGCATCGCAATGCCTCGCATTCACGAAACGCTCTTGCCGGTGCGTAGATCTTTGACGGCGCTTCGGACCGCGACAAGCGCCTTGCCCTGCTGTGCAACGATCAACAGAGACCGGGACAACTGCTGTCCACCAGAAACGACATGTTCCTTCGATTCCGCACAGACGCCTCCACAGCCGGTCGGGGATTCCACGTCGTCTACTCGAGCGGTGAGTCTGCATTATTCAAGGTCCAGACTCGCCTTCTCCGTTCAAGTGACAGAAAAAGTGTACAAAAACGTTACAGTGTCCCTTTGAATTGCCCTAAGACAACTCGAAGGCAAAAGCCACCTTCTTATTTTTCTTCTTAGTCAAATATGTTGATGATTACATCTTACTCGCAACGAGACAGTCTGTTTTAAGGGCGAGGCAAAATGGTTGACTCAATTGCCCAATTAATTTTTCGACATTTGTAACTCCCAATAATTGTACACCCTCTATAAAATGTGGCTTTATTTCTGTTTCTTGCTCTTTTTTTTCTTTATTATGAGATTATGACACTTACGCCAACATAGTATAGGATGTGGTCTTCGGAGTGCTCGAGCATTTAAGAAAATGTTGTACAATATATTCTTGTACAAACCAAAAAATTTAGCAACGCAGTGAGACGTGACAGCTATAGCAAGAGAGAAATGCGTGTGCTTCCTTAAAGATGCACTAAAGTGCGGCAGTTATTCGGGTTAGAGTAATAAATTCTACTCTGAGGACTCTAACGTCGTTAATTTCACTATCATAGGTCTATTAAAGGGACCCTGAAACGGTTTTGACGATTTTCTACGAACACATTGAGCCGGTAGAGCATGTCCTAAGGATCATTTACAGACCGATTTAAGCTCTGTGCGTAAACTGCGTAATTTATTCCAGGGCTTTAAAGCTGCGAATCGCCACCGATCACAGCGGCTCAGCCAAACGCGTTTTCAACCCGCCCATTTCCAGTGCGTGTCGTCGTGGAAGCGCGACGTCACGCAGGTGGATGATCTGATTGGATATGTCCAGTCCACGTCACTGAACCTCCTGTGGGCAGCGATCGTCGTCTGCCTGTGTTACAACGTGCTCCGTGTTGATGGGAGCTGAGCGACAGTGTTTATCTCGAGGTTTCTTTTCTTGGACGCAATGAATGCCCTAGCCGTGTTGTGTACCACATATCTAGCAATTTCTAGCAATTGGTGACTTGTAAATCTGCGACATCGTGCAATGCTCGTGAGGCATCTGGCGAGCGGAATCCCTTCAGCTCGTCGCTGCAATGAGCGTCGCGCTCTCGCTATCCGTTCAACGTCATGATCCACGTTTTTGTGGCTGTAACTTCACCCCTGAAGACACAACCACATTGCCCGAGTTTACACTTATCGGTGATCGTTCTCGAATTATTTTTGTTTGTCCCCATGCATTTGCAGATTGTCGCCGTACAGGAGAATAAAAGATCGGCAGGGTTCTGTTTGGTGTCGCAGAAGTTGTTGCCACACTCGGGGGTCAATGTTGCCAGAGTGCCGCTAGATTTGGCGGCTAAATTTGCCCCTACAGTTTCAGCTTTCCCGTAAAGTTCCTGTGTAAAATTCCTGGGTTACGTGCGCCCCAGTGACACGGGCACACCACGGACGCTGGAACGGACGCACGCCTGCCCCTTCGGGGCAGGCGCGCGGGCTAAACAGCGCGTGACGGAGACCCTGCCAACCGGCCACTGAGCGTCAGCGAAATGGCCGCACTCGCAAAGCGAGGGCGAAGCCACGATTAGTTTTCCGCGCCCGAAGGGCGCAGAGGCTCTTCACTGAGCAACAGGAAAATAATCTACTCCCGTTTGTGGGAAACCATCGATGTCTATAGCGTTGAAACGTCTGTCGAAGCCAGGCAAAGCGCCTGCCAGCGGATTACACAGCACCCTTACGGGAAAGCTGGAACTGCAGGGGCAAATACCTCCAAGTCTGGCAACAGACTTCTGCGACACCAAACAGAACCCTGCCAAACATAGAGTTAGTATACTGATTCTAGAGGAAAAGCTCGCCATAGGGCCCATGCATTGAAACCTATAACCGCATGGGTTCCGCCATGATGGAACAAAACGATCGTTGCCAGCGTTGCCAGACCCTGAGACGCTCGCTATATTTGACGGTAGGAATCAGTTTTAATCTACCAACCTAAGCCAGCTACGCGCTGTTCAGAGAACATCAGCTGTGTTTTGATGCGTGAAGCCGTGTGTTAGTGTACGGTTGTCTGTGCAGCTGGTCCGGTTGACAACAGTTAAAATTTCCACCTGTTTGTGCATGGTTTTTACTCGGCACTCCCTACCAAAGTTTCTCCGTTCGCTGGCACAAAGGTCACTCGACAGATTCGCAGCTCGAAGTAAAGTCCGTAGGCCGTGGTCGCGCGCTGATTCAACTTGCTGCCGTACTTCAGCGCAGAGAGCCGTAAAGCAGAAAAATGTCGATTGCAGCATGCAGCGGCGAATGTGAGTGAGACATCTCCCGAAAGCTTCAATCGAAACTAAAGTTACACGGCCCACGAAGCTTTATCGCCGTTAAAAAGTATTTAAAAAACCGGTTGCGACTAGTTCGTACATAACTTTCAGGGCTTGTCTCATCTCTTCTTTGCCGTCCGTCCTGGTTTGCACTCCATGCACTGAAATTTCCAGCTCGAAAGAAAAAAAGGCTGTCACATGAAGACAGAAAACGCACACAACGGGACAATATGACAACTACGAGATACACGACGCGAACGAAGTTTCAGGGGCTTCATGAACACGACGCGCAAACCGGCGCAATCGGCCGCATAGCAAGCACACACTCGCGTACTCGCGAGTGCTGATATGGTGGTGCCATCTAGTTAAGCAGCCTGCAAACGCTCCTTTCCGCGCGCAGTAAATTGCATAAATAGCCGTCGTATTCTTTCGTAGAAGTATTCAAAATAAACACAAAACAATATCCGCAAGTTTTTAATTGTGCAGATGCTTCTTTAGGATTGATATGTGATGGCAAGAATGACAACGTTTCAAGATGTCAGCGTTCTTGTGGTTATAGGTCTCGTGGCCCAGCTTTTCCTCTAGAGTCAGTATATTAACTCTATGCTGCCAAAAGATGGATGGATGGATGGATGGATGTATACGGCTGTGCCCTTTAGATCGGGCGGCGGCTCACGCCACCTAGCCATAAAGTTAAGTACTATCACTATGTATTCAAGGATTGCATTTCACTCGTGCCTTCTCCTCCCTTAGCTGCTCTTCTATCTCTCCCCACTTCAACCTATTCCTGCCACCCTGCATGTTAATATAACCTACATCTGAATTTGCTCGGCCCTGCCTACGTCGATTTCTTCTCCCCCGGACTCCACGTGTCTTGGATATTGGTGCCACTTTGAAATCGTATCTGTCTACACTGGTGGCCTCAGGGCACTGGGTTCCCCTAAAAAAGCTGTGGCTTGGCGACCCATCCTATTACCTACCCTCCTGCCCGTGGCACCACTGTAATGAATGCCATCTTGTGCAAAAGGGCGGAGGCCGGGCTCGTACACGTCTTTGTTTACCTCAATTACGCTGTAGCTGAGCTGCCGGCTCATAGCTCTGATGACACAGTTAGCCTCTATCACCCTCCTTTCCATACCGCCAGATTGCCCCCAGACTTCTGGGATGGTGCATATTGTCATATGCACACCCTCAGAAGTTTCTCGAAGCTTACGCACCCCATCCTCTAACTGTCTCTGAAGGTTCTGGCTCTTTCCCTTCAGGACATCGTTGAGACCAGCATGGATGATGACGAGGTTTTCACCCTCCATGCTGTCCCCTACCACTTCCTGTGCTTTGGCCAGTGCATCCGTCATGCACTTTCCTGACTGGGCCTCCACTTTTACCCTCCGGTCTGCCTTCACTGTCGTAAGGACTCCCTGCTTGACTCTGGCTACATTGGAGTCCCCCACCACTAGGACCCTTCTACGGTCCAGTCGTTCGCTGCCGGCTTGCGAATGCTGTGATCCTGTTCTCCCCCGCTGATCCCCCGTTCGCTGAGTGTCCCCGACTCGCGATAACGAGCCCGCTGCCGGTGCTCCTTGCTTTGCCCCGCCGGAAGCCTGTCGCGCCACATCGCTGTAGCTTTTTCTCCTGCTGTCGCCTGTTCCTACATGTGCCACTGCAGCGCCTAGGTCCCCTTTCTTGCCTGTTTCTGCCTGGGATTCCGTGATGCCCTTGCCTTTCGAAACCTCACACTGCTCGGGACCGGAGTCAAGCGCCATAAGCGCCTTTACTCGCTCTTCGAGCTCGGCCCGCCTTTCCCGTTCCTTCCGTAGATCGGCCTCCATTTGTTCTACTAGGCTGGCGGTAGCCTCCCCACGCTCACGTGCCTCTCCGAGCTGCGCTTGGAGCTCAATTCTCTTTTCTCGCTCCACCTTCAGCTCCCCCTTCAGCTCCTCAATGCAAGCTTCCATGCGCTGCACGGCCGCCTTCACTTTCTCGCACAGCTTGCACACGAAGCTCGCCTCCTCAGCGTCGGCTAGATTTGTGAAGGCCGTCTCATCTAGGTAGCACCAGCGCGTGCATTACCCGCACTGCACGAGATCAATGGCGCCTGTGGTTTTTCCAGTCCGCTTAACCATCGCCCGCCCGACCATCGAACAGAACACACGAAGTACAGTCTAACACCGTTAATATAATTAAACAGGCTCACCCAAACACCCTACTACGGGTTAAAACTGCCGCCTACCCCGTTTACCACGTGGTCAACGTTACTGCATCGTTGCCCGTGGCGCACGGTACTCGCGTGTTACCAAAGATGCACTAAACCGCAAAATAATAGTTCTTACATCGGTTATCCCTACAACCCCAACAACACAACGAGCAATATAGAGAACAAATAAAAGGAAATAAAGGAAGAAAAAAAAGAAAAAAAATTGGCCGCGCATCTGCGTTCTTCGCTGCAAATGTCGTCTAAAGACGATAGAAGAGGCGCTGCGTGAGATATGGACGCCGTCTGGCAATAAGTCGGGAAACATGAGTGCTGTGTTGCGGGCTGATAGTACCGGCGCAGCGGCATGTGAAGACCGGCGGTGACCAACGCGACCGGCGGGGACGCCGGCCAGCCCGAACACGCGGTTTGGTGCGATGCGCCGAAGGAGAAGAAACGTCCGCACTCAACGAGTACTCTCCACAAACTCTCTCATTTACGCGTCGCCTGCTAAAACAGCAATGCCAGAGCGGCGCCCCCTGTCATTCGTACAATGAAATACTGAACCGAAACCGAAACACAACATGAGCTTGTGCAGAGGGCACGGAGGAAGACAAGTTTCAGCGCAGTCGCATATTCAGCGCAGCTTAAGAAACTAGGGTCTTTAAAATTGCTTATCTACGTATTTTCTATTAAAGGAACACGCCACTTAATACTTACCTAATGATGTTGCGCCTCAGATATGCGTAATATTTACTTTTTGATCGACAACGTTCACAAGTAGGAACAGACGTACCAGTTCAAGATGGGTGGGCGGTAAGCAAGTGGTTCAACTTTGGCAGGGTGGCTGAATCGAGTGACGTGCCGACAAACAGAAAGACAGACAGACAGAAAGACAGACCAAAATTTCTGCGTTTAAGTTCCCCAAGAAAGACTATCGTCTTTAAAAACTTATCTCTTTGTACGCTGCTCCTGAACCGTCCAACCCCTGGCGTACTTAGGAATGTAGACTTAGATCTGCTGGTAGTGTGGCGGCACCTGTCGGAGGAGATATCAACCACTCTGCGAGCTTTGTCTTTGTTGGGCCTCCGAGATTGCGCGCAACCCGTCGGCGCGCTATTGGCCGCGAGATTAGAGTTACTGTATATGCTACCTTAAGGTAGCATATACAGTAACTCTACTCGAGATCTAGCGGAGTCGCCGCCTAGTGGCTTCTGGCTGAAACGCGCCTAGTGTGGATTGCTTCGTGCGTCGTCTGCTAGCCCCATTGTGTTTGCATGTGCGCGTACGTCATGCAGATCCTCAAATGACGGTGTGTTCCGTTGCGTTTGTGCAACTTTAACCGCTCGTACGTATGCCTAACACGATGTAAAGAAGCATTAGGCCTTGATCGGCTGTATATGTACTCTAATACGATCAGAGAGTGCACTTGTCGAGAGTGCTGTGTGTGGTCGTCGTACCCTCCGTTCACGAGAGTCATATCAGTGTAGGTGCCGCTCTGTGGTTCAAGCGCATTGCAAAGTGCACTTTGCGTTGCCCTAAAGATGAGAAGTAATAAATCTCATGTGAATATAGTAGCCTTTTTGCGGCGCGGCGGTAAAAAAAAAGGCTCGCATATATGTACTTGAGCGTTGTGATTAGGTGTTGTTTATACGTTACACGACGAGTTTCGGTTGTGTACGGTCCTGGTCTCACTAGAGAGAAATATTTCTGTTAAGTTACGTCTGACACTTCAGTACTTAAATTGTCCCCTGAAAAGAACAGAAAATGAAATGACACGGAAATCGCAAAACTGAGTTGCCTTGAGCAATTTTAACTTGTGGCGAAGTTTATACAAAAACACCCCTGTACTTAGATTAAGGTGCGCGTTAAAGAGCGCTGACGGTCAAAAGTAATCCAAACGGCGTAGTTTACATTTATGTCGTAGTAATTTCACGCGAAGCCGCATCTTTTTTTCTTTACATTATCTTGAGCGTTTGTCTTGCGTTGTTTAGATTGACGGAAGGCAGCGGACATTATTCGTATGAAAAAACGTACTTTGGTCCCGTAAAATAACCGGACCTTTGTTCCATTACTGTCGTGCAAGTAATAAATAGAAGAAATTTCCGTGCTGTACAGTTACCTTTGTGTACTGTTACTGGAATAAAAACAAGCGTGTGCGTGTTAAACGTCTCCGTAGCGCTAAAGCACTGTCAGCCACGTAGCTTTCCTCAGTAAACCTATCAACTGTCCTACATTTCATGGAGAACTGAATAAGAAATGCCAATGAATATGTGAGCACGCAGTGCACAAACTGCTATTTCAACTCATCGTGCAGGAATACGGGCTTTCTTTTTCTTGAGGAGCATCCAAATGAACAAGAAGTAAATAGTTTATTCAATCGCGCTATACAGCAGTGCGTAGTAGGTGGAACACGAGCTAAACATGTACAAATAAAACAAGAAAACGCCACCCATTGCAAAAACGCCGACTGTCGCCGAAGGCGAGCAACCCGTTCGTTCGCAGAATGTGCTTCTCTCACTAGTAATTGTAACGTTCGGCGCGCTTCGTGCATAATTCGGGAATGAAGATCATACATATTACCACAAAGCTGCAGTCAATGCATTTTGTTTGCCGGAAATCGGGTCACATCGCTCACAACGAAGCGCTGTTGTGTGCGTTTGTATACGCGCCGACAACCGCCTATCCACACTAGCGCGGCGACGGTGCTGCCACCTGTAGCCCGATCTCGCAGCGAATTTCTGAGGCCATGACAGGGCGAAGCTCAATCCGTCGAGTGCGCTCATGAGAGCGCTGCGATCGCCCGCGATGTCAGGGTGTCTGTGAGTTGAGGGTGCAAGGCAGTCGTGAGGAGGAGGGTATAGATCAGGGGCGTAGCCAGAAATTTTTTTCGGGGGGGGGGGGGCACCTCCTTGATCTGAAGTGGGGGTCGGGCAGGCAGATGTGATCGAGTGTCATTTTGAGCTCTGTATGCCATGGCACAAAAAAATTTCAGGGGGGGGGGGCACGGGCCCGGTGTGCCCCCCCCCCCCTGGCTACGCCCATTGTATAGATATAAATTCCGTAGCGGCCTTGGTAGACGGTGTGTCGCTTAATTACTGGTGCGAATGATTTGGAGATGCTCCTGCCTAAACGCTGACATAACTTCAAAAACCGTTTCAGGGTCCCTTTAACAAAGGAAAAATCAAGGTCACAGTATGGTTTTTAAATTTGGTGCCTTAATCTCCGGGACTCACATCGCGGATTTCAAAGTGTACTTTCTATTTTGACGACATAGGCTCAACGACATTCCCTGTAACTTTGTATGTGAAGTCTCTGGCTCCATCAGATGACAATGTGCTTCATTTTTGCTGATTAGGAACTACGTATATCCTAATAGACGCCGTCAAAATCTATGACGTCACAGCGTTTGGCGCGGGCATCTCAAGGTGGCGTCACCACCAGCATTTTATTTTTGTGCGTTTTCTGGCTTACCAAGCATCCCCTCGAGGCAAGCGCGGTGATTTTGGGATTGTGAAAGTTTTTTACTACTATGACAATAATCGTTTTTCTGTTCAATGTCCCATTAAGCTCGTAACGTACATGCGCAGATTGCAACGTGCACATCAAGAACAAGCAACATGGCGTTATCGAAAGCCCCAACTACCCAGAGCCTTCGCCGCACAACGCCAATTGCACGTGGACCATCGAAGCCTTCACGGGGCACAACATCTCCATCGCCTTCTCCTTCTTTGAACTGGAACATGACAACAACTGCACCTTCGACTATGTGGAGGTAATGCCCTGCTTGATCCTATATATCGCAGGGCATGCTTACAGCTTGCCATTATCATAATCGTCATACGCACCCTCGTCATTTAACTTCCGTCTGCTCTAACTCGAAGTTCCCTCACAGCAATTTCCTATTACCCATGCCATTTGCCAGCGCCTACAAAATTTTCTTTCTTTAAGCACAGCTATCCCACGGCCGTACATAACTGCGTTTAGCCTGTTTTAACACTCCTTCTGTCTCGTCATCAACCAAACAAATCAAATCTTCTTTTTCACCATGTGTAATTTCACAGATGGGGGACAACGGAAAAAAGCAGCCAATAGGGGGCTTAGCTAGTCCGCAGCCTTGCGTTATTCAATTCAATTCAATTTTATTCAACATCTGACAGATGTTTGGTGCACGGACAAAAAGCCTGAAAATGCTTGACTGTGATTGGAGTGCGGGAAATAGCAGTGAAATACATTCAATAAACAAAACAACCACGTAACTGTACGCATTACACCAACTGTTGAATCCAAATCTTCGCTTACTATCAACAACAACATCTGCTTTTAGTCTGTACACCTACTATGCCGTTTCTCTCTTTTGACCTTAATTGTTTCATGATTTCCAATTCTATAGTATTTTTATCCGCAACTCGAATTTAGCGGGCAATACAACCATAACTTACCAGTGACAGATGGCTGTATTTGACAAAAACTGGCCCCTCGAACATCCTCCTTTTTGTCGCTAAGTTACTTAGTAACGTAATATTTGCAACCTCCTGTAAAGTGCGCCGCAATCTTCTTAGTAGCACGCAGCAAGCGGTTATAATTATGCCTATCAAAAAACTTCATTAGATTTCTTAAACGTTGTGCTATGTACTGAACGGTTGTACACTGGAAAAGTCCTAAACAAAGACCTATCAACAAAACACGCATTAGAGCATCTGACGCGACGTCCGTCGTCGCGGACGGTTCTCATACGTTGATTTTTGAAATAGCCAGCACAGCGAGAGCAGGAATATCACGTAAAGGCGATTACTGCTTATAGCTTTTGGCCGTGGTCTCTACTACGATGGGAGCTACTATAGCAAGCCCATCTCCGTTTGACACCAATTCACAATGTTCACTCTTGTATTAATGGAACCATGTGTTCTAGATTTCGGGGCATCTAGATTTCTCCACCGCATCTGCCTCTTTCCGAGCTATTTATATAGACGCGTGCTGCAAAGCTGAAAAATAGGTAGAACCAGACCAATCCTTTATCAGAAGCTGCACGGGCCGTAATTTAGTGAGAAACGCTGAATATTTTGTTTTGGAAATGGCACTCAGTGCTTGATGTCATTCTAGTTAATTCTATCCTCAGCATTCCTGCTAATGCAGCGTCGGTCAACTAAGGTTATCTCTTGTCTAGAGATATGAAATTGAACGTCTGTTCACACACTTTAAGCACTTCTCACGAGAAAAAAATTGGAGGACGCTTGAACTTCGCCCTCAAGAGTAGAACACGACAGCGTAATCGGGCCCCGTGTGCGTCGCCTTCTCAACTGCTAGCCTGGCATCGGTTCTCGGTGGATTCTTCAACCGTGCCGCAAGAAAACGAATGTCTGTGCGCGTAACAGTGGCCGTTTCAAACTGCCCTAAAACTGCAAGTACACTTGCGAGGCTCCCGCTACTCCATAATTTATGGTTTTTAATCAGCGAACAGCGCACTACGCGTCCGTAATGCAACACGTGAACCTACGCAGCTGCTCACTTTGTTGATGCTTTTGATTATGATGATGATGATGACGACGATTAAATATGTCAGGGTGCTTTGTAATGAGTGGTCGTTAAACCACCGGCTCGTTGCGCAATTCACATGTTTTGACGCCTGGCGCGATTCTATGCTTCTGCCACGCAATATTATATGCGCTAAGGAGACTCCTCCCACTACATGATATTCATATACTGTTTTTTTTTTTTTGTCGAAGCAGTTTTAAGCACTGACGTGGCTCTGTGGTAGGACACCTGCTTGCCACGCAGATGGCCCAGGTTCGATTCTTTCTCTTATTTCCATTTTTCTCGATTTTTCGGTCACGGAATATGCTGATTTTTCGCTCACAGCCAACGACGCCGACACCGGAATTTCTGCGAAACGAGAGCTTTTACGATGTCGCGTTAAAATGACTTTCTAGGCTACATTTTTAACACCGGAGCTGTTTGAGCTTGGCAAAACTCCGCGATCGTCTGCACAAAACTGGGCAGGTATGCGCCATAGAAAGCGGATGTGTGCCAAGCAGCTCCCATCATAGCATAGGCATGCATAGTATAGCCAGATGGATGGAAAAACTTCATTTAGTTTCCGGCAGATTAGCGGCCCGGGCCCAGGTCTCCCATGTCGGGACTTGCCTCTCCGCCGCTTCACGGACCAGCTGGACTGCCCAGAGTTGGTCCGCGAGCTTTGAGCTGCGCAGAGCGGCTCTCCACCTCGCCGAGACAGCATCGGGATAAATACTTTTAGCTTTAGCCTAGCATTCCCAGAGCATATGCTTAAGCGTAGCTGTGTCTGTCTGGTAGACCTTGCAGATGCTGGTGTTATAGGTCTCTGGGTATATTGGGTGATACAGCAGTGGGTTAGGATAAGTGTTAGTTTGCAGCTATCTCCAGATAAGTTATTGAGCTCTGCATAGATTGCCAAGAGGTGGAGGGTAGTAACGCCGAGCCAAGTAGAACGCCTTGGTCGGTTCGTTGTTGTATTCCGCAAGTCGAACCCGGTCCGCGTATTCTTCGACAAGTCCATCTCCTCCTGCACGGGTTATAGCGTCGCGTGCGGCGCAATGCGCCCCCTCGTTAAGAAAGTGGCTGACTGGGCTAGTTGAGGAGGTGCGGGGAACCAGGGGGGGGGGGGACAAGATCACGTAGCCTGGGAAATCGGGCCGGCATTCACGACTATACGAAGGGCTTCAATCGGAATCCTACCCTTACTAAATTTCGTACAGCTGTGCGCGAGTCGCTGAGTACAGTCTGACCGTCGGCGAGAGTTACGACTAGGGCGATGGCCATTTCTTCAGCTACCACCCGACACCCGGAAATATACCCAGAGTCTTTCAATACTTCTTATGGTCACCAAACTGGCGCCTCCGTTTCATATGGAGCCAGCGGCCACCGCTAGAGGCGTAGTTGTGCATGAGAGGGCATGCCCACGCTGATATCGCTGTGGCAGTGTGTGGGACCACCTCGGTGTTCTAGCTTTCTAATTTTCCACGACAGTCGCTTTACTTTCACGCATTTACTTTTAGCATTCAGCGCGCATAAATACCTGCCTGAACGCGTGCTTTGTCTTGAAATTGGCACCCGGCAGACAAAAAAAAATAAATAAAAAAAACAGCACCTCTAAACATGCAGCTCGCGGTGGTTTCAGTCTAAAAGATACAAAGATTTGGGATTTTATTTCTTTTTTCATTTATTCATTTATTTACAACAACAATGTTGCGGGAGACCACGGGAAAAAAGCTGACCAATCAGCTTGAGGGTGATCTGGCCACCCTACACGTATGTCAGCCTAAACGGTGGCTACAAACAATAACAACAGAAAATGCACACATAATATGTTGCACATGGCTCATTTCCATGCAAGGAAGAAGCGTGCTTGCATAGACAACATAAACAAACTCAAAAACTTTTCCTTTGAGAACACAACGAAAACGAAAACAAATAGACGACGACATTTTGAAAGCAAGTTCATGGCAAGGATATTGTGGGAAACAGTCTTCGAAGTTCTTTAAATGAGGTTTCTGTATTGTTAAAAAGCTGATCTTTACTAATTCTGTTGAGCAATGCTGGTAGCGTGTACCGAAGCATTTGTTTACCGTAATTAGTGCGACATTTCCTAATTTGCCATTCCTCTGGTTTGCGTATATTGTACTTTATTAAGGTGGTCTGTAATCCTGCTAGAGTTTGTAGGGTGCTATTTCTTTTCAATAAACTAGATTTATACTGGCGACATAGGTTATAGTTAAAGATAGGCTTTAAGAACCAATGCCACGATATGATATTAAGGGACGTCGAAGCGGGGGACTTCTGACTGACTTTTGCGACCTAGGGTCCTTTTACCTGCATATAAATCAAAGTAGACGGGTGTTGCTGCATTTCACGCCTATCGAAATGCGGCCGCCGTGGCCGGGTGAGCGCTGTTTGTCTCAACGCTACATTAAGTCAAGCCTTTTAACATTTGGGTTAAATTAAACAGCGAGCATCCGCAACAAAGCACCAGCATTTGTAAACAGAGGCGAACATGCGAGGTTTTACACACACGCAAACGCCGCAAGTGAGCGCGATCTCTCGGTAGCGCCAGGTTGGCCATAGCGCCAGATGCTTCGTTCACCACGGCTGTGGAATTTCGGTTATAAACTGTGAGCAGTATCTGAGTGCTTCTGCCTGCATATAAGATCAACACAATTAGCGTTACTGCAAGAGCGGTTTCCGTAGGATGACTTGGTTTGCTGACTTGAGAAAGAGATAGAGCTGCTCCGTGCGCTTGAAATTTCTCAGCAGTGCGATTACATTCCTGAACGAGATTTATGTACAATGTGTGTAATACAAACCTCGTAGTTGTCTTCGGTGCGGCGTTTAGTTTATGATTATGGCGAACGAGAAAGGTAAGGACCCACACAGCTGAAGGCGTATTGTAATTGGACAATTCGCTTATCAAGCAGTCCTTTTAGAAGAGTCAGTAAGCCAATCACTTATTCACGCCGCTCGTGCTTTTGACACAGAAATGTCCAGAGTTGGTGTTTTGGTTCTTTTAATGCGAAGCCTTTTACAAATGGTCAAGAGGTCGAATCTCACCGATGCTGACATTGCCATCGTGTTCGGGAAGTCGAAAAAAAAGTTTTATAATTCATTCAGCAAAACAAATTCAACTATGTTGTGCGAAAACAACGTACAAGCACGACCATTTACGAATTTTTGGTTAACAAACCACATACACAGAGCGCCAGGGATCAGGTCGCGAATAAGTTCTTTAAACAACATAAATAATCGACATAAACTAATGGGATATATGAATTGGAGTGGAGAATTGCCTTTAACTTTTTCGTTCTTGCAACTCCCCCATCCCCACTGTTGGACATAAAGTACGCCCCTTGGCTCGTATCTGTTTTTTTTTTCTCTTGTGAAAAAATGGTAATGCATTTTGAGGAAATGCTAAACTTCTGCAGTGCTGCTTACAAGATGCGACTTGCAACCGTCAACAGCTAAAGCAGTGCGAGGTTCCACCAGAACATACTCCACAGCATTCATGTGCACACCAGAGCAAGAAGTTTTGTCAGCGGTGTGCCCTTTCAAATGACCCTCCATTGTGTACACATATATTTTGCTACATGAAAGTTTTGGCAGGCGGGTTGCGTGCGACCTTTATGTTGCAACTACGCGTTGAATATGCCAGAACACTAAATGAAATTATGTGTTTTGCATTAAGTTATATGGCTTAAAATTTGACGCATCAGTTGAGTACGTAGGCAACATGTGCGTGGCGTCAGCATAATATTCTTTTGTTCATAGCAGAAAATTAAAATTCCCCTGGCCAGATTCTAACCCTATAGGTCTCAAATGCTGAATAATGGTACAGCAGAGTAAAAAAAATAGGTTTAATTTCAGAGTCTATAAGCGGCAACGTAAAACATATTTTTTAAACATGGAAGAAAGAAATAAAACATTGCAATTTTTCATACAGCGCAAACTGCAGTACCGAGTAATAAAAATTGCCAAGATAGGCTCCCTAGTCTGAGCAGGTAAATGCAGCTGTTGTATTGCACAAACGACTCGTAGAAAACAATGACGCGCTGTCAATTAACCAGACGAGAGCATATTGGCCCTGTAACGTGACGGTAAGCCAAAAAGACACAAAGAATCCGTATCGGGATTTATCCAGAGACATTATTTTGTCAACGCCTCAGACTCATGTGTTCTGACCTTACCCTTGTGTCAACTACTTGCTCCCGTCAGTTACCAAAGCACGGTGACGTCCAGTCAAACGACAACCGTCATAAAGAAATGATGATTAAATGGAACATCGCAACATATAATCCATTGTTAGCGTTTCAAACGTGGTTCAACGACTTGCTGTACAGGTAAACGAGACGGACTCCGACGGTCATCCGAAACGCCTGGGCCGTTTCTGTGGCCAAATATCACTGCCGAGTACCGTGGTGTCCTCGAAGAACATCGTTACAGTGCAGTATGTGACCGATGGCAGCGTCTCGTCGCGCGGTTTCCGACTCGAGTACGCCTGGAGAGGATGCGGCGGTGTGCTGGTGAAGCGCACAGGAATCATCGAAACACCCAACTACCCGCACGGCTACCCCAAGAACACTGAATGCCTCTGGGTAATCAAGGCACCGCTCGGACAGCGCGTGCAGCTGTCCTTCGAGGACATGCACCTCGAGTCGAGCAGTGGATGCCACTTTGATTTTGTCAGGGTAAGTGTGATGTGACTGGCGTCTGTGAAACAATATGTTGTAATGTTTCGGTACAACGTTGGGACCATGTGCTGCAAGCACTCATTCCGACACGAGCGACAAACTGAGATGGAGACATAGCGTGGTTTTTCATCAGCCAGGGATGATCTTCAAGGTTCATACTGGGCTTTGTCAAATGCTTGGATATTTTTTATCTTGCAATTACTTTAATTCAAGCTATTCAGAAAAGTCCTGGGAAAATATACATGTGCACCAATCATATTTGAGAAGATAGCAAGTTCAGGAATGCGGCTGGATTTTATGGAGTCCAGAACTCCGCTTTCACATTCAGGTTGACTCTCGTCCGACTACCTGGCTTAGATAGGCGTCATGGGCAAAGACGCCGACCAAACGTGATTGTCGTGAGTGTGTGTGACTGCAAATAGCATGGACACAATGGGAAAAAAATTCCGCGCCACCAACGACTCTCAAGCTTAATATTACGCGTACTTCTGCCTGTGTTCTTTCTGTAAACATGATCTCGTTTGCAACTGTTTGGCCGTCATGAACAAGTAAAGATCACTGAGATTATATTGGCGCTACACCAATACCACTTTTTGTATAACGCTGAGCAGCAAGCGTAAAGCTAAAGCTTAATTTTGAGTGATACGCAATAGTCATGTCCTGTGCTCAAGCGGTGACAGCGCTCTTGCAAGCGCGCTCATTTCCTGTATTGAACGCTGTCATATACCGAAGGGCAGTCTTGTGAAGGTTAACATAACGAAAGGAAAAAGAGCGCTTATACGACGAGAACAGAGAAGGAACGACACACGATGCGCTGACTGACAACAATCGTAATGCAACAAGGCGACAGCTGGAAAGGCAAAGCCTGCTAGCACATGCGCAGTTCACATCGTCATGTCAATGTCAGTGAAAAAAAAAAACGTAAGATATAAGTTCAATAAAAGATGAACGAAATGCTTCGCAGCTGTGAATATCGTCAGCAAAAGATAAATGTGGCAGGTACACGTGACCTTGAGGGGCACTATTTAAGAAACTAATTTCTTTCCTACTAACGGATAACGGTGCTGGGTTGACACACGAGTCACTCAAGAATTCCGCGAGCTTCCACAACCAACCGCGCGAAATCTTGGCGGTAGCTAGCACCTTACAAGAAGAAAAGTCCGGGGAGCATCCGCATTTTCCACAGTGTAGGGCCAAATTTGCTTCCCTGTTTGTGGTTCAAGTTATTTGAATGTTCTCTCAGTCGCGTGTTGAAGAAACTCCCCGTCTGGCCGATATAAGCAGCACACTTCGATGTTGCTGCCTTTAACTCGCTATTTATCAGACCACCGTCCGGCACTCCATTTCCTATTCGCTGTCAATTGATGAATGTATACATGTGGTTTATATTGGTGCCCCTACAACAAACGACTAGTGAAGATCGAGTGATTATGCCAAGATTTGCAAAAATGTTGTTGGTAGTTTAGGTCTTACAGGAGTAATTGCACACGGCATTCTAGCTTTTGCTGCGTCTTCTGCGAGGCTGTACTAAATTTTAGACAACAAAGACTCACATTCGCGCTCCTACTTGGCACCGTTATGGACGCCGCCACAACATAAATTATTGTGATTTGATCAGCGCGACCGTGATAAGTGCTGTCCGGATAATACGAAAATAGCATAGCATTTGGTTCACACATCATTTCCACTTGATTTATTTGTAGTTTGAGAACTTATACATACTGAAGTAATCGCAACTACTAGTGTATGCATTGCTGTATTGCTCGATTTCGGTATTCTAAAAGAGCAGTATCTTTGCGTCGTCGATTAATGACTGTCCAGAATAACGTTATACAGTCTAACGCAATAGAGATACAAGTAAAAAAAGTGAGAATAGGCCTGGCGTGTCATCTGGCGTTCGATCTCTTTCTCTGTTCTAAAGTACAGCTTAGACATTGCCCGTCTTCTCCCTACCAGACCGTCGCATACTTACGGGATCCGTCACATCGTATCTCCCGTCGTAGGTATACGCTGGACCTGACTTCACGTCGCCCAAGATTGCCGAGATATGCAGCGCCTCAAGTCGCGTCAGTGAGCTGATATCGCCTGGTGGCACGATGACGGTGCACTTTCGCAGCGACCTGTCGATTCAGGGCAAGGGCTTCCGCGCCACGTACCGCTTCGACCGACGAGGATGCGGCGGCCGCTTCTCGACGCCTTCGGCGGTGATCATGTCACCTGGTTATCCGGAGAATTACGACGCCCAGGATGACTGCACGTGGGAGATACGCGTCGCTCAGGGGCACGTGGTCAATCTGCAGATACTCGACTTCGGCATGCCAGCCAGCACCAACTGCTCCGACAGCTACCTGGCCGTGAGTACCGCAATGGCGTCACATTAGTCATGTTCGCACTGTGAGACGAACGGCTGAATTTAGTTTGCGGGTGCCATCATGCACTGCGCGTTTTGACGTCGTTCGCGTGTTCGTCCGGAACAGTTGTTTCATACTTTCCAGTGATAAAGAGGGGCTAGAACACCTACGAGGATGAAGAGAGGACACCAAGTACGCACACACAGTGGTGTGCGTCTACTTGTCGTTTTCCTCTGAGAGCGTCTACTGTATGTCCTCTTTTCGTCTTCGACCGCTTTTTTACCTGCGATAAGTGACAGAGTTCGAACTATAAACATTACGTGAATGTTGATTTGACCGATGGTTCTCAGCTGAGACGACCATAGTGTCTGGCGGGCTCGTTAACTAACAGACATTGGAACTGCAGTGGCCTCTTCAGGGCTTTTTTGATTACATTGGTCTCGACTGAGCCTTCTGTGTTTAACTTCGGCTTCGACCATTTACTGTGTTTCCTTTTCTCTATTCCTGCGCGAATTGCCAACACATGAGAAACACGTATAACAACATAAACCCAGCACCTCCACCAAAATGTAGTGGAAAGACTGCCCTAAAAGCGGTGGTTTGGTCGGAACAGTAGCAACAACAACTGTACAGGCGCGGGCAGTTTTGTAGCAACCACAGGCTAGGCAGCTCCAGCTCGTGCCTTGCGCAGGGCTGGCGATGGGGCTGCAGCGCTGGGCATTCGTATGCACCACCGACGCAATAATTACTCCAAATTTTTTGCCTTCAATTACAAGCAGAACAACGTGCTTAGCAATCAATGTAGAAGTGGCAAGACTGCTGTAACTTTTTATTATCACACTGCCATAAAACCATGGCCGCCGCGGTGGTGTAATGGTAACGTTTCTCAGCTGCTGACCCATAAGACGCGGGCTTGATCCCGGCCGCGGCGGGCGCATTTCGATGCAGGCGAAATGATTGAGGCCCGTTAACTGTGTGATGTGAGTGCGCTTTAAAGAGCACCAAATGGTCGAAATTTCCATTGTCCTCCACTACGATGTGTTTCATAAGCATATCGTGGTTTTGTCCCGTAAAACCCCAGAAATTATTGTTACCGCAAAACCGTAAAAAAAAAGGATTGTAGGCATAGCAGAACCACAATGCAAACATAGAACAAGACTGTGATCGTTATACATGTTTCAGGTTTACGACAACTTGCGCGCCGGCGGTGACAAATTGTTGCTGCGTCACTGTGGTGACTCTCTTCCGGATCAAGTGAATATCACCAGCACCTCCAACCAGCTTCGTTTGAGAATGAAGGCCTCTGGAATCTCGGCTGGAAAGGGCTTTAAGGCACGCTACACCACAGGCAAGTGAACCTTTAAGGTTTCTCGTTTACGAACCGAGTTCATGCGTCGGGTTGTGCAGCAACTCTCAGGGTCGCCAAATGTGCGTGAGTCGCGCAGCGCGTCGCAGAAAGTGTCATCATAAACAGCCCACAGTGGGATACAACTTTAGAAGACACGAGCCACCAACCTTTCATGTCTTCCTGAGTTACATAGGGTCCGCCGCGGTGGAGAAGTGGTTATGGTGCTTGGCTACTGACGCGAAGGTCGTCGGTTCGATACCGGCCGCGGCGGTCGCATTTCGATGGAGGCGAAATGCTTGAGGTCCATGTACTGTGCGGTGTCAGTGCACGTTAAGGAACACCAGATGGTCGAAATTTCCAGAGCCCTTCACAACGGCATATGTTATTATCATATTTTGGTTTTGGGACGTAAAACCCCAGATAATATTATTATTAAGTTACATAGGCACCAACCTCTCCTTAAATATATTTCATCTGAAAAAGCTTGTGTATTACAGCTGGTATGCACAAGCGCTCAATATAACTACGTCCTGTCGCGGCATTTCTGGCCACTGAAGGTGACGTTAGCTCTGATTTAGCTGTACGAGCCAATACTACGTCAATGCGACAGAAACGACCGATGTTTGAAATGATAGTATATGGGCATTACTTAACCCTAAATTGACATGTTTCCTTCCGTGAGCACTGCACACGTTATATGTGCAAAATATACTAAGGGGAAAGTGAGTCATGTGCTGGGATCACAATACTTTGGAACAATAATTCATTTTTGGGTCATTTTTTCCGTCTGCAAAACGACAACCTCACGGCACTGGCGTGTATTGCATCTTTGCGGGCGTACCAGATATTCAACCTACGAGCGCAGCGGATGTTTGCCGACCAGATGCCGTGCCTGAAACATGGAATGGAAGGATGTCACTAATCCCGTTAATGGGAATGGCAATCGCCGGGCGGATTCTAAGGGCTGGCGTCACGGCCCTCCGAAAACGCACCACGAAAGCGCGGACAATTTAGGGTTGGTCCTTTGGTGCGCCAGCGGACGCCGGTTGTGGTCCAAAGACCGAGTCAGAGCCGAGAGTCGATAACATAAACGAAAACGAAATATATTCTCAGTTAAGGCAATACAAATATCACAAAAACACGTGCGCACTCGGCTGGTACTAGTTACAACTTCACAATATAATTCAGATGGTGTTTACACAACGGGAGCCAAACAAACAGATCACACGCTACGAATGCAATCGCATGCATTACAACTATTCAACGACAGTTAAAGTCCTGAATAGATACTGGCGTATCCAGTCCGCAATACTTGGACGGTAAACGAATGCTTCTCTTCAAGGAAACACTCACGCCAGCTCCAGCGTTGATCGTCGTAGCTCAACCGTCGTCGTGACTTGTCACGGCTCACACGGCGTCGTCATCGGATTCTTCCAGATCGACTGACCGCACACCATCATAAACACGTCTTCTTTGGCTAACGGAGCCACACTTCGCATAACTTCACCATCACCGGGCCGACTGGCTCGCTCACTCCTTCACTGACTACTTCACTGACTTCACTGGCCTCCTGAATGATCGTCGTCGCACGCTTTTATCCCTTCTCCCCCGGTTTCTAGAAGCGTCGGGGGGGTTCCTCGGCGTGCAGTACAGCTAAGGCCAGAGAAAGGGCGAGAGCTTTCTCGTAGGTTCGAATCGCGGCGGCATCATCGGCCATGCGTCACCCTTTCCTTCTAGAAAGATCCAGGCTTTGCCGGGCGTTCGATCGTGTTGCCTGCGTTTGGCTCGAGTGGGTGAGGAGGATGCGGCGCGCCGGCGTCTTTTGATGCTTGTTTTTTCGTCGTTCGAGCTTCCTGGGCGCGCGACTCGCGCCGTTCTGTCGCGCAGCTGCTTGAAAGCGGCCTCGCGCGCGCTTTATTACGCGCTAATTTGTGACACTGCCCCCCACTTCAAGAATATTATCACATAATATTCAAACAACACAAATGAGCGCGCACATACACACAACTAGAAATGTCCCACATATAGAGTCCATAACTCAGTCCTTCACACAATGCGCGTCACATTCACAATAGAAATATCAATACAATTCACAGGGCATTTCAATGTCACTACATATGAAAGATAAACACAAGTACATAAGTACAAAACACCATCATACATTTCATATCAACAATGCAAAAGCACAAAATAAAGCTCTTCCTTTACAACGCTTATACAGTTATATCAATAGCATTGTACACATAAAATAACGCAAACTTGGGCTCACTAGCCATACACACTTCCCGCAGGGTATAATAACACAACACATTCAAACTCAAAAACACTTCAAACAAATTCAATTCCAACACCCTATCCTGTCATCATCGCGTCGAGCTTGCGTCCCTTCTTTCGGTGCTCGCTCGCTCTCCTTTTGTTCCTCTTCCTTTTCTTGCGAGCCGTTCCATTTGACGGTGCCGGAGGGGGCGTCTCTGCTGCCGTCGACACGTTCGACGCTAGCAAGGCGTGGTCGCGTTCGTTAGAACGTTCGCGGGGTTTCGCCAACTTCTGTGCGTCGTGGTGTTTTGCCTGGACGACCACCTTCGTCATCATTCCACTCACGGGTGGTGGTGGCCGCTTGGTGGCAACATCACCTGCTCGGCGCGTCTTCACATGCGGTACAGTGACCGTTGGTGCCTCACTGTTGACATTCTTTGACGCCTCGGCTTCAGTATGAGCTCTGGCGACATCTTTCCCGGGATCCTCTTCCGCGGTTACTTTGTGTCGCGGTTCCTGAACAGACGAGAGCTCCATCTTCGGGGCTTCTCCCAAACGTTCAGGATCATCCTGCCCTCGCGCTCCGGCGATGTTTCCAATGATTAGGTCAATCAGGGGGTTATTCATGCATAGGGCACTAACTCTCCCGCTGAAGTAAGGGGTCTCAACCTCAATCTTGGCTTCAGGAAGCATTAGAATCGAACTATCAAGCAGGCGAACCGGTTGGGTGTTGCCTGTGAAATCGCTCTCTCGGACCAATTTTTTTCGTACGATAACAGTGGTGCACCCACTATCTCTTAATACCGCGACTTCCTTTCCACCAACCTTCCCCTTAAGTGTCGGCATTCCTTTCGTTGTGTCTGTTGTCATCGCAGCACCAATGAAATGCATCTTCTTCCCGCTTTTCAGATCGGCCAATTCCTCATTGGTCTCTTCTGCTTCCTCGTTTGGCGGGGCATACGCACAAGCCGCTTGGTGGGCTTTAATCGCATCGCTTCGACATGCGTCTGCTCTGTGCCCACTTTGTCCACATTTGAAACACTTCATCCCACTGGGGCGTGAGAAGTTGGTCCGACAACTGTTAGCGCGATGGCCCACCCGGTTACACAGAAAGCATCGCGGAACAATCTCCGGTGCACGCTTCTTTTGTTCAGGTGCCGATTTCTTCGACTCCTCGTGAACTTCCTTTTTTACTTTGGCTAGATTCGTGCCACCTTGTGCTTCCAAGAATTGATCGGCCAATTCAAGCATATCCTCGAGCGATTTAGCTCTTCTCTCTTTCAGATACAGCGCAAGGCTCGGGTGGCAACTGGTGAGAAATTGCTCTCTGATAAGAAGCTCTCTAAGCTCACCGTACTCCTGCGCCATTTCTGAAAGTTCGATCCACCTGTCAAAATAATGGCTGAGCCGCGCGGCATACTGCGTTGCCGTCTCGCCATCAGCTGGCTTTCCCGTACGGAACCGATCTCGGAAGCCCTCCACGGTGAATCTAAATCGCTTCAGCAAAGCAGCTTTCACTTTCGTGTAATTAGCTGCATCGGTAGGTGTCATCCTACCGTACACACTGAGCGCTTCGCCACTCAAACAAGTGCTCAAAGCTGTTGCCCATTGCTGCTCCGGCCAATTTTGGCTTCTAGCTATCGTCTCAAACCTGTGCAGGTATGCATCAAGGTCATCTTTCCTCTCGTCAAACGCCACAAGCAGTTTGCTTGGGTTCAATCGGAAGCTATGATCTTCCCTTTCACTGCTCTCGGCTCTAGCCTGGACGGAAGTTTCTATGCGCTGCTGCAAACGGAGCCGTTCGAGTTCCAATTCGTGCTGCCGTTGCCTTTCTCTGTCAGCCATCTCAGCTTGCATCTGTCTCTCTTGCGCCTCTCTTTCTTCTCTCTCCCTCTCAGCTGCTAGCCTCTCTTTCTCTAGCTCTGCTTCTCTCTCTTTGATGGCCCTCTCAGCCGCCAACCTCTCTCTTTCGAGCTCTGCTGCTTTTTCTTCCTTAACTCTTTCTCTTTCTTCTTTTTCCTTTAGGCTAACCCACTTTCGTAGTTCGGCCCCAGAAAGATCCATCTTTTCACCAAGGGCAACTAACTTCTCAAGATCCATGATGCCCGTCAACGATAACCTAGCCGCGTGCACAAAACCTCTGCCTAACTTCGAATACCAAAACACTCTATGCACACAGGTTAGCGAGAACGCGGTGCAGCACTCAAAAATCGTTCGCGAGCACTATCAACGTCTCAAGGCTCTTTCTCCCTACTTTGGACACACTTTTGCACCAAAAGGTCCTGTGTCGCGGACGCCAGAATAATTGTCACTAATCCCGTTAATGGGAATGGCAATCGCCGGTCGGATTCTAAGGGCTGGCGTCACGGCCCTTCGAAAACGCACCACGAAAGCGCGGACAATTTAGGGTTGGTCCTTTGGTGCGCCAGCGGACGCCGGTTGTGGTCCAAAGACCGAGTCAGAGCCGAGAGTCGATAACACAAACGAAAACGAAATATATTCTCAGTTAAGGCAATACAAATATTACAAAAACACGTGCGCACTCGGCTGGTACTAGTTACAACTTCACAATATAATTCAGATCGTGTTTCCACAACGGGAGCCAAACAAACAGATCACACGCTACGAATGCAATCGCATGCATTACAACTATTCAACGACAGTTAAAGTCCTGAATAGATACTGGCGTATCCAGTCCGCAATACTTGGACGGTAAACGAATGCTTCTCTTCAAGGAAACACTCACGCCAGCTCCAGCGTTGATCGTCGTAGCTCAACCGTCGTCGTGACTTGTCACGGCTCACACGGCGTCGTCATCGGATTCTTCCAGATCGACTGACCGCACACCATCATAAACACGTCTTCTTTGGCTAACGGAGCCACACTTCGCATAACTTCACCATCACCGGGCCGACTGGCTCGCTCACTCCTTCACTGACTACTTCACTGACTTCACTGGCCTCCTGACTGGTCGTCGTCGCACGCTTTTATCCCTTCTCCCCCGGTTTCTAGAAGCGTCGGGAGGGTTCCTCGGCGTGCAGTACAGCTAAGGCCAGAGAAAGGGCGAGAGCTTTCTCGTAGGTTCGAATCGCGGCGGCATCATCGGCCATGCGTCACCCTTTCCTTCTAGAAAGATCCAGGCTTTGCCGGGCGTTCGATCGTGTTGCCTGCGTTTGGCTCGAGTAGGTGAGGAGGATGCGGCGCGCCGGCGTCTTTTGATGCTTGTTTTTTCGTCGTTCGCGCTTCCTGGGCGCGCGACTCGCGCCGTTCTGTCGCGCAGCTGCTTGAAAGCGGCCTCGCGCGCGCTTTATTACGCGCTAATTTGTGACAAAGGATGTACTTCAGGCTCTGGATGTTCGCAAGACACGTAGCGCCACCTGTCAGAGCGAGAAGGAGGAAATTGAGTAGTGCAAAGTCCGTCTCCCTTGCAAAGTTTTCTGTGGAACCATGTGCAGCTAGCGAGTGCTAGACAAGTATTTAGCTTAATATTTCGTTATTTTCTCTCAGAAAGATAGCTATGAATTTATCTCTTATAGTCGGACGTGCCACCGAACTGCCATGATGTGCTTCTTGGATCACTCGCCAGAACTATGGCGAAACTTTTCAACACAACGGTAACGCCGCAATCGACGCTACCGTTGTGTTGTGAATTGCCACGGACGTAAAGGACTGAATAACGCCGTTCAATTTTACCGATTTCAATAGCTGTCTTACGGAGCAGAGAAGCGAGATTGCTGGATACGGACCGCTGAACGTGTTGGGTAAGCGAATTACTAGCATTCTCCACAGCCGGTCGCTTGAGAAAGTGTGATAATGTGGCTCTGCTGTTATTGTATTGCGTGGCCCTGACGGAAAACGTGGCACCCTTGACTATGAAGCTCAGCAGAGTCTCTGACCGCGACGCGAGCTGTGTAACACGGAGTGAGCAGCTAGAAGCAGACTCAAGACATGTGCGACAAGCATCGCACACAACGCGACCTTCCATTATCTGATTCGATCGTCTGCACGCGGCATCAAGCGCGTACAGTCGAGCGCGATTTGAAGGTTATCGCACCAGCGTCGACCAAGAACTACAACAGTGCCATGGCCCACTCTTTCGAGGAGAGAAGTATCAGGCAAGCATCACTCACTCTTTTTGCTGTTCCTTAAGCTGCGATCACTCCCGTCTGAGAAAGATATATTTTTCATTTCTTTTTTTTTTCTTTTATGACGAGGCGATATGTTTTGTTCAACTTAGCACGCCGTTCAAACGAAGCAGTGCCAAGCACCAGCTTTACCAGATCTTTCCCAGCTATTTTGTTATCGTCCGTGGAGATAAGAGCCAATGAAGAATACACTTGATCGCAACAAATGGAAAGCTTGAAATGGAGAGAAAGGGTGTAGAGTTCGTCGTAGGGGCGATTGTTGTAGCATGGAACAGCCAACGAGGGCGAGAAGAATGCGTAATCTTGATTTTCACTGTTCCGACCGCTAGGCCGCTGAGACGCTAGGTCGGTCGAAGCTCGCGTGATAACCTTCATATCGCGCTCGACTGTACGTTATGAAGGCTCAATGTTCCGTTTTTAACTAGCAAATGCTCACACATGCGTCAGTAAATTACAAAATGCTGGTTGTCAGCACCATCAGGTTTCTTTTGCATTCGGCTGTACCCCGCGAAAGCGGACACGCATGTATCTCCATTTGCAGTATCTAAAAACCGAAGACAATTGTCAACAGAACATTCGAAGTTGCGTAATAAAACAGTCCAACGCACAGGAAGCGAGAGATGAACAGAGAATGCAACTGACAAGGCTGAAATCGGCGGCGCCACTTGTCCCTGATAAAACGAGCTTTGTAGCGCTGATCATAAGATACACAGCTAAATTTATCGTGTATGTACTTCGTCGCTTTGGCATTACGTATATACCCGCTTTTAACGCATTTGGGCGCTGGAGAACGTACGTTGGAGGCCTTGTCTCAAATTCGATTTCGTGCGATGCTCGCTCGTACTTTTATGTTGCAACGCGCCGAAATAGCTGAAATTTCTTTGGCATTGTACCCGCAGTTCGCATTGATCAGCTTCCTACTTTTATGAAGCGTGGATCGGCGAAATAAGCTTTCCAGGTCTTTGATTTTCAGGAAACCATGCCTCGACACAAACGAAAGAGGGGTGTCTATTGTGGCCTATGGATATTCGCTTGCACTACACCAGTCAGAGGCAGGGCTGCGATAAAGGCGCTCGTGGCGGTGTTTTTCGCAGCGCCGCCTGGGCAGAGTCTGACGTTTATACACGGTAAATCACTGGCGTACTTCACATCTCAATGCAGGTTGTGGAGCTACGTTGAACGCGGACATGGGAGGAGTCTTTGCCACGAAGGAATATCCGCACTACAGTCCCGACACCGAGTGTTCGTGGATTATCCGTACATCGCAGCCAAGTAAGCTGACGAACCATTCCACCCAAAGAATTGCCAGTCTTCGTTGCCTCTTTCGTTGAACTTCATAGTAAAGCACTACGCAGGTGCCGGTTTTGTGCCCGAAGTATTCACGATAGAGCATTGTAAATTCACAATACGTACGGTACTGTGAAGTTTACCATCATGCTACGTACGAGTAAAATATAGCCTGATAACTTGCTTGTTTCTAGTGGCAGTCTATGCTTCGAGGACCGTCACCCGTTTTAGCCAGGCAAATGATATGCATAACATAACCAGATACCCGGATAATTTCATGTATTGCTCTCCGAGTACACGAAATTGACATAATATATTTTGCCCTGCATGTTCTGATTCCCCACTCACTTTTAAAGATAATAAAGAGCAGGCACAAATCTTTCTGTTTACTCGGCTATGTTTGATTTTCTTTCTGCTTCGTGCGGGCTTGCATAGTCACAGATGTTTCATTTGGACTTCCTTACTGTTTTTCCGGCCTTCTTTCATATTTCCCTGAAAATATCAATATCCCTTTAATTTATTCGTGTGATTTCGTGTCACGGTTCTTGGTTAAATATAGCTGAGGTCCACAACATGCCATTTTTTGGAATATCACGTATTCACGTGCACTTTTTCGCGTCACTTATTAATCACTCCGTCCATTGCGGAAGTACATAAGCAATCGAAAACACTGACCAAAAAATTAATATAAAGTTATAAGCAGAACAACGAAAATATCAATGACCATGCGGTATAACCGGTGACCTGGAAGTGAAGCCCACTGGAAGTGAAGTAATAGAAAGTAGATTCGTAATTCGCAGTGTATCTAATATCAGTGTCGTCATAACAAGAAAGAGGAAATGAAAGGGCAGGAGGCGACACCTTGGCTTTCTTTTGCGTACGGATGGCAACAATACCGTCTTGTTCCTCCATTCCTCTTATACTTTTGCATTTAAATCATTTTACGCAGACGAGCAAGTGAGCCTGACAATCACACACCTGAGCCTGCCACCCAACGAGTGCACGCAGTCGAACGTGACGGTGCACGACGGCGACAGCTTCGACTCGCCCGTGCTGCACACGTTGTGCACTGCCCAGCTTCCGCCGGTCATCGTGTCCCGAGGAGGTGCACTACTGGTGCACACGTCGCAGGCCATCCTCAGGGCCCACTACGGCACATTCAGCTCCGGTGAGTTCGAAATCGCGAGTGGCTCACATAACGAGCGCTCTGTGTTTGACAGAGAGCGTGTGATCTTACGAGCATGCAGCTCTTAGTCATTACATTCATCTGTCTGTTCAGGAGCTTTATCCACCTAAAAAGACTGATGGATATGTTAAATTCAGCTTAAAAAACAGTATTTGATCGGGAGTATAATTGCAATAAATTAAGAAAGCCCAGAATGAAGAGAGGTAATAATGTGTCAGTTTAGTGGGCAGCTAATCACATGTTCATGCAGGATCATGAGACAGCAAGAGCATCTCAAGACACAGTTTGCGTGGCATGAAGAATAAAAAATACTATTTAGATGCCTGAATACGCATCTTTCAACCATAAAACGATCGTAAAGTTCTGTTCTAATATTTTAGAAGAGTAGAAGTTCGGGTCAGCTGGTGATGCGTACTTGGTACAATGAAGCGCAATAAACGGGACAAAAAAGGTCAGACAGACGGGATCAAGCCCGCTAATATAAGCGCGATTTGTCGTATTTGCGTATAACAGCAGTTAAAAGGACAGTTATTAGCTTTCTGGTTGTTCGGAGCAGAAAGCGTCTGTTTATAGACATTTTTACGAAATGAAGTTCAATGAAATCCCTTTCTTAACCTTAGTGATGATGACATAGTGTTGCCTTATTTCTCGATCTGTAATAGGGGGGGTGTTGTATGAGAGGCTCAATGTCATGGTTTTCCCCGCGAGTTCTTGATGAGTGATAGCTAATATATCCGCACTGTGAGTATTCGTACACGAAAGTACCGCCAACATATCTAAGTGGATGCTCATGTGTTGTGTTCACGACTATTGCTTCTTTGAGTGCAACGCATTTCTTGTTTGACGAGGGTCTTATACCCGCCGCATTAGTGATGGCTGCCTGAATCCGACGTTTGCACAATAATAATATACTATGCGGTGAAAATACCTAAGCATTGCAGTAAAGCGTATTCACAAAAGGAAGGGGCACAGTCGTGCATCCTTGTGCAGTGAGATTTGAGGTTACCTTCGGCGAAATTTACGTGTATGTAGTGAAGCACCTTAATTATAGAGCGTAGCAGAGCCAAAAGCCTACAGTATGCATTCCTAAATTATGCGCACGTGCATATGCGATCGAGTACAAACTACGAACTTTGATCAAAAGGGCGTGGTCGCCCGCACTGGCCTGCGCTATCTCAGCAGACATCAGTAGACAGCTCGTACAGTCTAACTCTACTATGTCGAACTCGGCTACATGGAATTATTCTTTATAACCAACTATTTTCGAACACGGCAATGTATTAACTTCAATGCATAGGAAATTCAACGGCTGCATCGAACAAAAAATCACAGCATATCCACGGAGTGAATGATGATGAGTGGGCGAAGCTGCGGAGGTTCATCGGTAAACCGTGAATCTTCCGTGAATTCTGCCCAGTACATCATCACCGACGTGAGATCGGGCGCGTTTATACTAAAGGTTCGATGAGTTATGACGACTTGCAGCTCACTTTAATTTTACATGTACGCTGTGAATTTTCATTGTTTAGAAAACCATTGCTTTAGAAAACATCTGGCGTCTTTCGTTAAGCAGCTGGCGTCTTTTCGTTTTGCTTTAGAAACATCTGGCGTTCTTTCGTTTTGCTTTTAGAGAACATCTGGCGTCTTTCGTTGGTTTATTTCATCAATCAACGGCGTTTTGAACAAAATTTTTATTGTTTAATCACGCACAGGAGAAATCTCACCAGGCCCTACCTTGGAGGTAAACAATGGCTGCTAATGGGAATGAGAGACAGAAGAAGTCTGCTTTTAGCTAACACTTACACTTCTACTAACGTTTCCTACTGGAACATGCCAATGGCTGCTAATGGAGAATGAGAGACAGAAGAATTCGGCTTTTAGTTAACGCGCACGCTGCGAATTTTTTATTGTTCAACAACGCACAGGAGAAATCTCCCACCGGCACCACCTTGGAGGTCAAAGCGTAAGACTGGTTACGCACTACGACGAGGGACGAACGGGTGCCGCCTTAAGGAGCTTCGCCCCTAAAATAGCCTGAGCACTTGATATAGTGCGAAACTCCCCAAGAAGCTGGCTTTTTCTCACGGAAGCGGACTTGTCCGCATGCATTTGGGAGAGTGAGCGGTGTAATCAGGAGGCCCGTATCGATACCGTATTATCTCACCTACAACCCGCCCCTGCGTATAACCTCCACCGCCAAATACAAACCACGCAAAAATAAAATAAGTAAAAATATTGCGGGAAGTTTGAACTAAGTCGCGAAAAGCATGGCACCGCGAAGCACGGGCCCGTCGCCGCTGTTACTCCCCGTCGACCGACACGTCTAGCTTCGAGATGCGTGGCTTCCTCTTCGGGAGTACGCACTTTCTTAGGACGCCCCATGACTCTCTGGACATGATCGGGCGCAGCAAGGCTACGCACTATAGAGCGGAGGTTGCGCGCGATATCCACGTCAGTGGACGTGTCTTAGCTACTGCGCATGGGCTGCTTGGCCAGGTGGTGCGGTATCTGGTCGCTAGGTGACGCGATGCTTGCTTCCTCTTTCTGTCTATCTTTTGTCTCTCTCTCTCTCTCATTCTTTCTGTCCTACGCTTTGCTCTTCCTCCCCCCCGCCTTTCCCTCCTACTCACCATCACATCTCTCCCCCTCACGCTCACTTCTCTTTCCCACCCCCTTGCTACACTATACTATACAAGGCTATGCTATTCTCTACCAACGTGCCTAGATAACCGAGTGTATAGGACGCTCTCTTTCGGATCGAGGGCACGTCGGTTCGAATCCCTCCTCGTGAAGAATATCCTCGCTCCCCAGCGCGCTGCGGTAGACAACTCAACCGCACACCACGTATGCGCCAGAGAAATAACGGCGAGTTATTCTTTATTGCGAGAGCGATTATATAGATACTCTCGGCTGATTTTTGCCGTCGCCGTCATGCCCCGGATATGTATGTGTATCTAATATACAATAAAGGCACAAAGAAAAATAAAGCAGGAGAAAAAATTCTGAAGCACCTGACCGCGGATTCGAATCAGCAACCCCTCGCTCCCCAGCGTGCTGCGTTATACAGCTCAACCACACGCCATTTTTTTTTCTTTATTGGCTCAACCACATGCCATGTATGCGCCGGCGAAATAACGGCGAGCTATTTATATACACTATATACCGCTGGTGGTTATCAAATCTCGGAGAAGTTTGAGTGCGTTTTCTATCACGCAACGCTCCTAATTTTCTTTCAACTTGAAACCTGCCCCTGAGACATGCACGACAACGTGGCACTTTTCTGTATCCACTCGTGATGTGGAAGAAGAAAAAAGAAAACAAAGAACACCGGGCACACCTTGCATCAGACGCCCCCGTGTGGCTGGAGACGCAGGGGGAGGGGGGCCTTCCAAGCGCCGCCGTTTAAAGGGCCCCTCACCAGGTTTGACAATATTGAGCTGACTAGCGCAATGCATACACTGGGCGTTCACGATCACGTCTGCCAAAATTTGCAACGCTACGCGCCGCAGAAATGGGTCAAATTTCAAGCTGAACGCTGCTTGCCCTTCTTCTCGCGGCCGCGCGCCCAGAGAATGAGGGGATGACGTACATGAGAGAATGGCCCTCCGTAGATGGTAGTGCTGTGACGTCGGTCCTCTACGTAGACGACTGTGCTCTGACGTCGCCAACAGTAGCACGTGACACTGCGATAAATATTTGACACGACGTGTAGTTTGTGTAATTTGTTGCTTGAATGGATGAATAAAACTTGAGAACAATAATAAAACGCACAAACGGAATGAGTGCGTTGTCTTTTTTTAATTTTTACTGCGAATCGCAGCGAGATTCGAGACTAATCTACCTCTGTTTTGCACGCGTTCGTGTTCTCGCGCTTTGCGCATCGTGCAGACGCCACCCCTTACAACGAAACTAACTTTCCACCGCATTCCAGCGCTTATTAGGCTCATTTATCCTCCCGCGTCTAACTAGATGTTCATGCGGCACACCGCTAGTCTCGCGTCCGTACAAATGTCGCAGCTTTCGTGTTCAGTATTAGGTTGAAAGCCAAGTGATCGGCGAGGGCGCATTCGGCATAACTTGCAGAGACGAAGCGCAAAGAACGCCGCCACAACAACGCTCGCGTCTCGGGGGCTCGGGCTGGTTCGGGCACGTCATGCGTTCGTGACATTGTGTGCGCATGACGTGTTCATGCGTATGCGTTATGTGATCCTCCCGCTCGCGTGCCGAAGAGGGCAGGGAAGGGATTTGGCTTGGGAAGGCTACACGGCGCGAGCGGCAAGGGTTTGCAGCTCGCCTCCTCGCATCATGGTTTCGCGCCGCTACAAATTATTGTTTTTCTCGGCTTCCATCGGACCGATTAGAAAAATTCTTGTGGCATAATGCTCCTTATTGGGCTCGCAACAACTTCCAATGTCTAACTAAAATTCGTTATGTCACCTGGTGAGGGGCCCTTTAAAAGAAAAAGAAATATCTGAGAGCGCCTGATTGTCCATTGTCGACACTTGCAGACGCAGCGCTCCCAATTATCTTTCAATTCAAAAACTGCCCTTGAGACGCGCACGACAAAGTGGCCATTTCATGTACCCACTCGTGATGCGGAAGGAAAAAAAAAAGAACACCGTGCACACCTTGCATCAGACGCCCCCATGTGTCATGAGACGCAGGGGGTCACTCCACGCGCCGCAGTTTAAAAGAAGAAGAAATATCTAAGAGCGTCTGATTCTCCATTGTCGACTATTGCAGCGCGTTGCTCAAGCACGTAGACGTAACAACTGTGACAGTTAGTTCACGCTTGCCCTGTGCATGCCAGTGCGTTCTTTTAGGGCGTCCTTCTTTGTGCTTCAGCGACGCGCTGCAACTATCGAGCTGCTTCTGGTTCTTCGTGTTACATTTCAATTTCTTGCTGTCGCATTCATTGCTTCGCCCTTGGGGCGAAACTGTGGCTTTTTTTTCGGCAAGAATTTTTATCTTTTTCTTTCTTTCTTTGTTTCTGTCTCTCTGGTTCTTTCTACCTTTCTTTCTTTCGCTCTCTCTCTGTGTACTCGTTCTCTCAACCATCAGGATTATTACAGGCCACGCCGTAGCGGTGAGTAGTGGGAATTGCCCAAATTATGTGGCACATAGCCGTTCATGATGACGATAGTTTTCAGACACAACCACAGATTTTACGCCGAGCTAGAACAGCTTCGCTGTTACAACTACCGTGTGTCGCCTAACTTGCATTATCGTGAAGCTGATCCGTGAAGCCAACTTGCGCATCCGAATTCGCATCGAAAACACGGAAAGTTCTTTAAAAGTTCTATACGGAATCGATATATCGAACTAATTACCTTTTTGTAGAGTTCGATATATGTGGGTCCGACTGTACACCCTTTACGTGTTGTTCTGTCACCGCTAACTTCGCGTTGAGACGACAAACAGCACGAAAACCGCCGCTTCTCTCCCTGGAGCGACCGTAGCTGCGCGAGATCGGATCCGTAAGAGGTAACTGCGAGCCTCATTTCGTGTAACATTCCAATTTGTTGCCATCGCATGCATTTCTACACACTTGCGTGGAAACTGTGATTTTTTTTAATTCATGATAACTGTTTGGTATACTTTTGTTACTATACTTTTCGTTTATATATAGGTATATGCTGTTTTGTCCGGAATTGTGGTGGAAGGCCCAATGTCTGGCCTCATAGCTATCACGTTATATGGCGTTTGGAATTGCAGCTATTGCGTCTAACCTATCACTAACAAATTACTGAACACTCGATCTGACAAACAAAAACTGCAGGCTGCGGCGGCACAACCAATTCGTTAGAAGGGAACGTGGCCAGCCCCGGATACCCAGAAACGTACACGCCTTCTGTTGACTGCGTCTGGAGGATCAATGCTGCCGAAGGGAACATGATGCTGTTGACTTTTTCGTAAGTATGAAGTGTTCTTTGTTGCCTTACCTTGCTCCTACTAATAGTGGGTCGCTTTCGTTGAGATAAAACCTCACCTGTGGCACTCCCTTCAAATACACGTTTGGGACGTTAAACCTCACAAACCTTTTAAATAAGTGCGAACGTGGAAATCGTCTTGCTAGGAATTTGCTGCGCGTTATTTAACAGCGTTTTTAGTATCTATTTTTTAATGTTAAAATTAAGTGACTTTTGGAGCGGGTTATTTTTTGGATACAATAGCTTTTCACAAAATCTAATGCAACGCGTATTCTTCAAATAAAAGCAGATTGAACCTCAGTTGCTTAACAGATATGTCGTTTACAGAACTGCAATAAGCATATTTTTCTGCTGCAACGTTATGTCAGTTTAGTCGTGTAACCTTTTTGCGAGCTTACCTAAACTTTTTTAAGCACCAGCTTTTCGTAATTTTCGTAAAGTTTTTTAAGCACCAGCTATTCGTAATTGATATTTCTTCTCGAAGAAATTCAGACCTTTGTCTGAAATGCCAGGATTTTAATTTGATTCGGCAATTGGCTAATGAAAACATTTTCGCATCTAAAGTGTACTTGAAGTGTAATGTGTAAGTTATCATCAAGAGATGGCTTCCTTGCAGCGAGAAAGCTTGTTTTTGCTTATATAATGCAAAGACTTGCCTTTGCATATATAACTTGCATGTATGTTCGCCAGTCATCTACCACGCAGTAAGTGACACGTCTGACCAAATGTCTTCAGAAAGGCCTTTTTAACACTTCTGAATAACTTCCCATTTAGTCGATAAAAATAAACATTACTAATGCAAGATCATGTCTTTCACCCGCAGCTTTAATCCTTTCGGTGCTCAATTAATTGCATGTCGATGGAGCCAATTCACACGTTAATGGCGTAGCTGGGTCTAGTGACTTCACCTGGCGTACATTTACACATCATTTCAGCTTTTAAAAATACTTTAAGCATCTTTACACGAACACACAGGCGATACTTCAAAAAACCTAAAATTGCTTGACTACATAAAGCTTGGACAACGAAAACTGGGTCCCACCTCTACGTGTGTGAGATACTTATTAACGATATCTCATCGTCGTTTTTTAATTCGGGCATTCCTAGGTTTTTCGAACCTATGTTATCATTTTATTTTATAGCACTTTTCTTTATATATTTACCACGATAAAGCTTCCTGAACAAGTCTGCAGCCATCTTTACATATGTGCGTGCATATTATTTTCAAGCTTTTTTTTTTATTTCTACAAAAAAACGCACAATCTTCCATTAAAAGGCACCGAAAAAGCTAGAATCATTGTAATATGGCATTTTTTTTTATTCGTGTTGCCCCTGCACTATAAATAGGGCGCGAAGAAAATCGCAGATGCAACAAACTATCAGAGTTATTGGTGTCTGCGTTCGTATCTTTACGTCCCGTTTATTCTGCGCTGTTAGCATCAGTCAAGAAGGCAGCCAGTAACTATATCGCGTTTAATTGCATTACTTATCGGGGGTAAATGTCGCAGGTTGTTTTCCCTGGAGGAGAGCGAGTTCTGCAACAAGGACTACCTGGAAATCCGCGAGCGCAACGCTCACGGCAAGCTTCTGGGCCGCTTCTGCGGAGACGAGACCCCGATGAACATCACGCTTGCTAACGGACTCTGGATCAAGTTCCACTCAGATGACACAGACGTGGCGGCTGGATTCTCGGCGCACTTTGCCACAAGTACGACTACTCTTCCAATTAGGCTTTTCTATTTTCGATCGTTAATCATTCGGATAGGATTAGTCCAAAATTTTCCTGGATTCTGCAGGAACTCATGAGTGAAAAAAAAAAGCTATAGTTCACGTTTACCACACGTAAGAAAAATATGTGCCGCGATAATTTCATTGCGCCAACACACGCCTAAGTCGCGGTTCGAAAAGTTCGTCAGATATGTTACTTGAGAATGCGCGACCACCTCCTGCCCAAATATTACACGAAATCTTTCATTTGAGATGCTGATGTAGCAAACGAGGACGCACATTAAATTACCTCGTTCAACAAAAATTAGTGCGTATGC
The DNA here is from genome assembly GCF_013339695.2 of Rhipicephalus sanguineus. Classification (NCBI taxonomy): domain Eukaryota; kingdom Metazoa; phylum Arthropoda; class Arachnida; order Ixodida; family Ixodidae; genus Rhipicephalus; species Rhipicephalus sanguineus. The sequence goes on along the minus strand of NC_051180.1, from coordinate 167,094,557 downwards.
ATTAATAGCACGACATCAAGTGCGGGCAATGTTTATTGCGGCTGCGGGCCCGTAAATCGGAAATGTCCTACAAGTAACCGTGACGGTGGCTGCACATAAAAAAATATACATTCTTAAATACACCTGTACATTACTCAATGTGAAAGCTGTATATCAAGTCAAGTAAAGTTTATTTCCAACAACATCAAGTCAGAGATCCTTAGGCGAAAAGATGTCGGAGACATCTTGAGAGAGCCGAAAAACCCGTTCAGGAGCAGCGGGCATTTGTACGTGCATAGGCCAAACTAAGAGCTCATTTCTTTTCCTTTTAGTGAACAAAATAAACACACAAATGTACATGGGTCACATAAATCTTGTATGCACATGCGCAAAAAGAACAATTTTTAAACAAAAGAAAGAAATCTGTAAAAAACATGATAACAAAAGATAGCTAGTGCTGTTTGAGCAGTTGTTACATGTGCAACAACATACTTCGCACATGTTTCTTGAATTTACATTCAGGCAGTTCGAAGTCGATACTATTTAAAAATTTGTTCAATATTGTTGTTATCTGGCAGTGTAGAAGGCATTCTCCGTAACGTGTGCGAGAAGAGGGAACTCGTCTTAGTTGATTTCGGAGAGTGTATCGGCAGGAGCTGTCTACTGAATGCTGATGAAGTTTGTTTTTGTGAGTATAAATTATTAGTTTATATGTGTAAAGGTTACTTGCTCTGGTAAGATCATGATTTAAAAAGAGCTGATGAGTGCGTAGTTCGCTAGGAAGCCGATAAATATTTTCAGATATTCTAAGAACTTTTTTTTCTGTAACATCAGTAGTTTGTTGAGGTTCTGAGGAGACGTTTTTGCCCATACTAGTGCGCAGTAAGATAACTGAGAATAGAAATGGGCGTAGTATATAGCCTTTTTAAGCCATAATGATAGAAGGTCTGATAGCTTATACATGCCGCCTACAGTTTTGCCTAATTCAGGGACATGTTTTGATACATGTGTATTCCATGACATATTTTCCTCAAACTCCATGACATATTTTCCTCAAATTCTATGACATATTTTCCTCAAGAAATTTTTGCGTTTTAACACATTCCAGCGTGGTGCCACGGCCGCTACATAAAAAACAGGTGCGGCCTGCTGCGTGGCGCCGAAACGGCGTCCGGGGCCTAGTTCTCCTTGCGCCCGCTCTGGCGCCACCACAACGGTCCAGCTGTTCACGGAGAAGCGCTTCGACAGCCGCGTTTGTACGCCCGACACTTACTCCAATCAGGCCATGGATAAGGCGTTTTATAGTTGCACATTACAGGTTGAATATTGAAGTCGTTATTAGAACTGCCGATTACCCCACATATGTGAACAGTTTGCCCTGGAGTACCAATGTTTTGTAGAGTGGGCCTCAATACTCTCCATGAATGCTGCCCGTTTGACTCAACTGAAATGAAAAGTGTCACTCAGTCACTGATCCCGTTAATGGGCAGGCAGTCGCCGGGAAAGTTCCATGGGCTGACTTATCGGTCCACCGAAACGCACCACGAAAGCACACACAATTTAAATGTAGGTCCTTTTAGTGCGCCAACTAATGCCGGTTGTGGTCCAAAGCAATAGTTAGAGCCAGGAGTTGACAACACAAACAAAATATATTCAGAGTTAAGGCAGTACAAGCACCACGCAAACATCCACACTCGGCAGGTATCAATTGCAACTCACAACATCACTTAGATGGTGTTTAAAACAACAGGAACAAACTTACCGTGCTACAAATGCACTCTCATCCATTAGGAACTATCCAAGAACACTTAAAGGCCTTGAACATTCACCAAACGTGTGCAGCCCACAATTCTTCGAACGTTTCTCGTATATTTCTCTTCCATGAAACACTCAAACAATATCCAGCTCTGGTCACCGTCATTCGGCGACACTCTTCTAAACAGTGCTCCCACGGTGTCATCACTCGATTATCCAAGATCAACTGACCGCACTACACGACTCACACGAACAAAATAATTTTTTCGCCGACTTCACCCTACCGTCCTACCCTCCGTCGTCTCTCGTTTGGATCCTTCCCGGTTTCGCGAACACTCCAAGTGATTGTTCGGCTCGTAGCACGTAGCGCAGCGACAGCTAGGGGAAAGGGATTCGTCTCGCCGGTTCGTCTGCGGAATCGGTCGGATCCACTTTGATTTCTTGAATTCTCCCGATCTGCGTGGCTATTAGGCTGTCGCGACCGCGACGGCGTTCTCGGTGGAGAGGGTAGGGGTTCGCCCCGGGCGCCTTTTGATGCTTGTCTTTTTTTTTTTCGTTGCGCGCACCCGTTGGGGGTAGCTGTCAGCGCAGTGGCTTGATGCTGTAGTCAGGATGCGGCGGCGCGCGGCTGTTTTAGCGCTCCTTTGTGACAGAATATTACGCTTCCCGACACTGTAGATCGCATGGGAATACGTGGTACTTCACAGTAGCGTCTTTTCACACGTTCGAGTTGCACAGCGGCACACAACAGGTTCGCGTCATCACACCGCTAAAAAAACCGTCTGCCACACGCGCACACCATAAAACCGTACTCATGCGCAGGAAACATGAGGTAAGCTGCTCACACGCGCGATCACACAAGAAAGACACGAGAAAGCACACGGACACGCATAAATCCTGAGGCGACCACATAGTAAACGAACCAGCGTCTGCCTTGCGGACCGTGCTTGTGGCGCCCTCACCCAAAACAGCTGCCGCTCATGTGCCGCTCAACCGACCCGCGCTCGCCCATTGACGGCGACGCGACGCAGCAGGCCGCACCTGTTTTTTTATGTAGCGGCCGTGGTGGTGCCCTGAAAGGAGAATTTCAGTGTAATGCATGGCTTATTAGGAGGCCTAAATGTAACATATTTTCTTTTACTTGCGTTTAGGTCAAGCTTGTTTTCATGGAGCCATAGTTCCAGGTGTCTTAAATAATTAGTTACAGTAACTTGAAGATCGGATTGTATCAGCACTGAAAAACGCATTCGTGTCATCTGCCTACATGATTGTTTTATGGTGTAAGGGATATTACATATATCATCTGTATAAAGTATAAATAACAAGGGTCCTAAGATAGAACCTTGTGGAACGCCTTGCTTAAGTTCTGTTTCTGCTGACGCTAAGCTTCCGAGCTTAACATATTGTTTTCTATCAGATAAGTAATTCATAATACGTTTAGGAACAGCGCCACGTAATCCGTAGTCAAATATTTTTTCTCCTAGAATGTCATGTTTTATGCTATCGAAAGCCTTCCTCGGGTCAAGGAACAGTCCGACTGTATATAGTCTTTTTTCAAAATTTAGTATCTCCTCTTTTACGTTTAATAGGGCTAATTCAGTGGACTTTCCTTTCTGGAAACCATACCGAGCAGTGTTTATTATTTGATACTTTTAAAGAAGGTTCCTTAGTCTACAATTTATGGCACAGTCAAATACCTTCGATAGCACTGGCAAAACAGAAATTGGCCTATAATTAGAAATGTCAATTAGAAATGTCATGTCTTTGTGCACAGGACATACACGCGCAAGCTTGAGTTCAGAGGGGAAAATACCAGAAACGAAAATGCAATTAATAATATGAGCCAAGGGCTCCGATATAAGGTCCGCAACGTGCTTCAAGGGCGCTGCGCGTAATTCATCAGCACTTGTTGCGACATTGTTACGTAGTCTAATTATCGAGCTGTGTACCTCTGAACGCGTCACTGGACATAGATTGATCATGTTAAGCTGTCTCGTTCTACGGGTAATCATTTCCTGCGTGCATTGTCCTGACAGAGGCACATAATCACCGAAATGGGCGAAATATTCGTTCATAGCCGTAATAGCTGCATCGTCGCTCATATCTTGGGAGAAGGATTTTACATTAATACGCATTTATACCCCATAAAGCAAAAAATGTGGCGTCCATCGGGCGAACGCGTTACCCCGCGTTGGCAAAAAATCTTACATGATCAAAGGGATTACATCATGTCAGGACACCGTAACATCGTGTCATGATTCCATGATGGCATCAACACATACCTCAATGCAAGTAAGGAAACTTAGGTGCCTCTGTAGCTTTCTTAGATTAGTTTCAGATAAAAAACGCCAGGCCTGCGCTGAAACCGCAGCACAGTCACAGCGAAAGCTGGAAGAGCGGCGTTTCTAGAGCCCATTAAGCTCTCTTGGGGCTACAATACAAGTACACTAGAAAGGTACCCACTACGCCATAAATCACAAGTTTTGTGATGTTGGGAAGCACCTACTAAGCCATTATTTGTCATTCTGCGGAGAAGCGAGGCACCAGCTACACGTCTGTAAGGCATTATGTGCACTTTGTTGACGCGACGACTGATGACGATGAAGAATTATGGCTCAGCCCTTTGTAATGGGTTGGAATCTTTAAACGGCCTACCAGTTATGTAATTTGCATTGGGTGACGCCCGGTCACTATTTCCCTCTCCCGTCATGCTGTATAACATACGTTGACGTGGGAGAGAGACGGGGAGGGGGGCAAAGAACTTTACCGAGACCCCGAGGAAATGGATCATGCGCTTATGGGCTTCCTTGGCAACCAATACAAGTGCACTTGTGAGGAACCCACTACGCTATAAATCAGAGTAATTTTACCGAGACCCCTAGGAAGTGGATCATGCGCTTATGGGCTTCCTTGGCAACCAATACAAGTGCACTTGTGAGGAACCCACTACGCTATAAATCAGTGTAACTTTACTGAGACCCCTAGGAAGTGGATCATGCGCTTATGGGCTTCCTTGGCAACAAATACAAGTGCGCTTGCGAGGAACCCACTACGCTATAAATCATTGTAATTTTTGAGAAGTAGGGCAGCAGGCACTGTGCCATTTTTCGTCATTCTACGGAGAGCGTTGGTACCTGCTATACGCATGTAAGGCATTATGCGCACTTTGTTGATGCTGTGCCTGATGACGATGAAGAATTATGGCAGAGTCCTTTGTAATGGGTTGGAAGCATTCAACAACCTACTCGTTGCGCAATTCGCATTGTTTGACGCCTGGTTACAGAATTCGCGTTGTGCGACGATTGGTGCTTATTTCACTCTTCTACCACGCTATATTGCATATGCTAATGTGGTTCCTTCCCGACATGAAGCCTGTATAGGACCTTTTTGCAAAGCGATTTCAAGCACCGGCATGGCTCAGAGGTTGAATACTGGGCTCCACGAAGAGGGCCCAGGTTCGAACCTCGTTCCATCCTGGAATTTTTTTTCTTATTTCGTTTTTTTTTCTTATTTCGAGCGATACTGGTTACGGACACTGGCGGCGGCGGCGGACAACTACGGCACCAAAAACGGCTGGTGAAATGATCTCATAACAGCTCTCGCTGTAAAACAACCAAACATAATGACCAGCTTTTTAATGGTTTAATATAATGTTCAACTGCATGACAAGTTTGCCACAAAGCTTGAAACCTTTGCATATAAGATTCACGAGGTTATGAACTCTTGTTCAATATTGCAGAGGACAATTCTGCCGTGATTGAACGCGGTTAAACCAAGATTGTCGAGCGATAGCTCGGTTTTGCTTGCTTTGGGAAAGGGTGACATCATTGGTTTGCGGAGATTTTTAGGCAGGCAATGACAAGTATATACGCTTCGGCTACGCGCCGAGACAAGAGACGCAACTTGTTGCACCACTACACACAGACGCTGCTCGGCGCCATCGGCGCTCTACGCGCATGCGCAGTGAACTTGGATGAATCCAGCGCCTCTGGCGGCACGAAAACCTTACCTTGAGTCGCTGCTCGTTTTCGCAAACGGCCGGTACTAGTTCTTCGCCGGAGCTCTTTCGCCGACGTTGAACCTTGGCTGAACTTGACGGTCACATTCAGGCAACGAGGCATTTTCTGGTTTTATACCGGCTGGAGTAAAGATATCGCTATAAAAAGCTTCTGCTGTTTATTTATCCCCAACGGCAACAGCTGACACCTTCACGGAGCATATGTTTTCGACACTCTCAATATTTATTAAATTTTTCATACGAAAATATTTCGATGTGTCAAAATGACTCCACCTCTACTGTTACCACGATGCCCCAAAGAGCCCATTATGAAGATGTTTCTATATTCGCACTACTTTCAGGTGAATTGTATTATTTTTTTAAGTGCGTACTGCATCTTTGAAATTTTTACAGGACAAGCAAGCTTATTCTGCCATACGTTCAAATCACACCTGTGTTTCCCCATCAACGATTGCATAAGCCTCGTACACACGCATAAAGTTTTCAAAGAATCGCTCGGTGATTATGCGATGCGTGATCCGCGGTGCCCTTTCTCTCCTGTCCAGTGCGCACCGTGGACTTGGAAGGCACGTCGGGCGTGATCGAGTCGCCGCTGTACCCGCACGACGCCTTGGCGCTGGGAATCTTCACGTGGCGCCTGCACGTGCCCGATGACCTCTACCCGCGCATCAGCTGGGACACCATTTTCTTCACGGAACAGGAGTGCTGGACCAGCAGCCTCGTTGTACGTAACTACGAATGGCGAACGCCTTTCTTACCAAATCATTTAACGGACCTAGAAACAATGGGAAGCAATAGGAAACAAAATGAGACAGATTTGACCTTTCTCCCTATTGCATTGCTTAGTTCTAAACTGATCAGTATTACGTTGACGAAAATTTAATCTGGTGGCAATCCCACCAGGTGACCTGTCCCGAGCCGCACTTTATGGGCGACACGCGCAGCATGAAGCTGTTATTATGAAACCGTTAAGCGCACAAAGACGGGAACAAGAAGACGACACACAGAGCGCTACTTCCAACTGATGTTTATTGCAACACAAAAACGCCATATATGTAGTCTCTTCACTCAGAATTGGCTACTGCGCATGTTTGAGAGCTGAGCTATCAGCTTCTCTCTTATTCCTACACTCTCCTCTCTCCCTTTTTTTTTTTTCGCTAACGATAACAGGCTTTGTTAGCGCGCGCATGGTAACTGGGCGGTACAGAAAGAGCACTTGAATCACACCAAGCATTTCTTTAACAAGAATCATAAACATGCGCTCTCAAACATGCGCAGTAGCCAATTCTGAGTGAAGAGACTACATATATGGCGTTTTTGTGTTGCAATAAACATCAGTTGGAAGTAGCGCTCTGTGTGTCGTCTTCTTGTTCCCGTCTTTGTGCGCTTAACGGTTTCATAATGTCAGTGTACCAACTAGCTCGGACCCAGCCTCTTATTCAGTATGAAGCTGTTGTGCCTTAATGTTTGAACACAGCACGGAAGTTCCTTGCTTCAGATTCGCTGGGGCCCAATTGCCTTCCAGTCCGCCGCGGTGGTGTAGCGATTGCGGTGCTCCGCTGGTGACCTGAAGGTCGCGGGTTCGATCCCGGCCGCGGCGGTCGCATTTCGATGGAGGCCAAGTGGTAGAGGCCCGTGTACTGTGCGATGTCAGTGCACGTTAAAGAACGCCAGATGGTCGAAATTTTCGGAGCCCTCCCCTACTGCGTGCCTCGTAATCATGACGTGGTTTTGGGACGTTAAACCCCAGAAATTATTATTATTTTATTGCCTTCCAGAAAAGTTCCTTCAGGTTCTGTTCGTTGTTGTCCCAGCTATATTCAGTTCCTCCACGTGCGTTTGGAACCAAACCAGGGTTGTTCTCTTGAGGCAGGAAGTGGTGTTAGCCGGCAAAGAGTTGGGTCCCTCCACTTGCTCTTGCTAGGCTCGCTCGTATCCAGTTAGCCGCTCTTCGACATCCGGCATGGGTGCTGGAGTGAGCGCCAGTATATCGGAGGTAGGTATCGAAGACCTATTTGAGTTGTGTTTTCGCGGCCGAGACCAATTACCAGCGCCTCTCAATAGACATGATGGTAATAAACCACAAGATGATACGCTTTGATGTTCCACGGTGCGCCTCGTATGTATGCCACGCCTCCACCGAAGATGTCCTCGGGAAATTTCAAGAAATACAATATTTAAGCTAAGGTCATCAGCGAGGCCACAATAACAAATATGCCGAACCAAAGAGCACGTCGCCCTCTTCATCTTCATCCACGACATACGCTCTTCATAACGATGTAGTTATATTAAACAATAATTATTTACCATCTAAAATAATTAAGTGAATCTCCTAGCGCAACGAACGCTACGCATTAAAGGACCCCTTAAACCACCTCCGATATTTTTTTAGCATTTGAAGTGAACACGAGCATCGAGTTCAGAATGCCATCAAGATCATTATGCCAAACGCGGCAGCGCTATGAGTCGCGGGCGCGCCAGAAAATAAAAAATGCCCCCACCTCCCCGAAGGGAATCGTGAGGAAATGCGAATGCATTTCTTGCGCCGAGAGTACACGGCGTAGTAATCGCTTCACTCCATTTCTATATACGTGCGAGCGAGCGGACGGGGGAGTGGGGCGCAGGGAGGAGAGAGAGCGAACGGCGAGAGAAGGAGCGGCGAAGCACTGCACCTACCCTCTCTTACACTCTCTCCACACACACGGGAGCTCCGCCAAGCTCCCGCGATGCGAGCGCCCTCACACGCCAGAGCGCGCTCCTCCTCTCCACTTACTCTCCGCTACTCCACCCGCACCACCTGCTCCGGTTGCTAGGGGCGAGGATAAGCGCGCGCGCCCGCAGCTGTTGCTATGGGAGAGGGAGTGAGAGCGGAGAGATAACACCTGCCGGCGCGCGGACACCGACAGACGCCTGACATGCCCCGACTAAGAAATGCATTCGCATTTAAACAAAAGGAAAACAGTCCAGTGCTCCAATCGGGCCTTTAGGTGCTCCCAGCGTTGGTCATGACGTCACCAAGCGCATTTGGCCATACCAGCAACAACAAGAACCTGTTTGTCTGGTCGCATATTACGCGCGCTCCCTCCTCTTCTTCCTCGCAATGCGAGGAGGAACACTGTCAGGAGGAGAGACCAGCTGATTAACGGAGCTTAGCTAAGGACAGAGCGAAACGTACGAAGGCCGCTTTTGGATCATCAAACGCGCGTAACTCCGCTATCGCGGCACCGCTTCGAAAAATTCTCGCGGCTACAAGGCCCCAACTGCAACGCCGCAAATAAATTTGGATCTCTGTGTGGCCCCTTTAATCCTATATACATAATTTGAGCTAACTGAAGGTAGGCGCGTCTTTTTACGTTCATTCATTTATCTCTTTAATTGCCCATGAACAGCTTTCGGCCTTAGCAAGGGAGTGTTCACTTTTGTTACGTTACTTAAACAAGAGAGAAGAAAACCGAAAAGACGGCGGTACATGAATGCAACAAAAACAAAAGAGAGAGATCAGTCAAGGGCAAAAATAAGACAAAGAGCCCATATGAGAGCTAAAACTGTCAACAACACAACGCCAGGTATTTCTGTCACAATAAGTATGAGAGCTATAAAAGTACGAATTTAATTAACATATACTTGTCAATAAATGGGAGCGCGTTATAGTAGAACGCGATCTCAGGTTTTGTATCTAAAAGCTTCTGTATTTTATCCAATTACCTCATTAATCACAATTATTTTTCAGCTTCACAAATAATAAGCATAATCGAGAACTTCATATCACCACCGTGCCCAGCGCTGTCAAGAAGGTATAAGTTTTTTCAATCAAAGTTATCGTCCCTGCGAACGACAAGCGCAATGAGTGCGAGGAACAATGGCATGAACTGCAGTACTTCAAGTAAATAAGTGCTAATTGATCGGAAGTTTACAAGCGCTAATGCACACTATGACACCAAGAATTCAGTTTGTCTTATCTGACGCTGATTGTCAGATAACTGTTGCTGTGTTTAAAGATGTGAAAAAGTCACAAGCGGGAATCCTTACCAGAAAGGAGAAAAAAGAACGTATGCTTGTAGTTACTTAGCGTTTTTCTACTGAAAGAAAGTGCCCATTCAGTCATCTGCTTTTATTTTCTTATATTATGTTCTACACTTAAAAATAGGAGTGACTCACATGCTGAGGCTTGGATTCCAAACCTTATATTCCTTCCTTGCATTAAGCTCATGGATGGCATCGACGAGGGCTCGCCCGAGGTTGCGAAGTACTGCGGCAGCAGGAAGCCCGATCCCACGGTGCTTCGCTCATCGCACGTGCAACTTCGGTTCGTGTCAGGCGGAGGCTATGCAAAGTGGAAGATGCGATGGGAGGCCGTGAACAGCAGTTACCTGCCGACCATGGAGCAAGGTAATGCTGTTGAGGGGGTGCTGTCAGTCTGATATTGTAACTGAAAAGCGATGCTATGTTATGCTATGTGCTTATGTTCGCGAATGCAGCTTTGTGTTTGAAATAGGGGGTCTTCCAGGCTTTACAGTTAGCCCACTGACGCTTAGGCAAAAAACTTTAGCTCCAACGCAAGAAAAAAAAAAGAGGGGGGGGGTCTTCTTCCTGCCAGACAAGACGACTGATGTCGGGGCATAAAACGCATGCTGCTCAAATAAAAAACTTGAAAGGAGCATCAGCTAAATTAAAAAAAAAACTTTCTGAACAGACGTTTCGGATTTAGTTGGAGAAAATTTGAAGGGACTTTCTAAACAGACATTTCGGATTTAGTTGCTGGGTGTGTGATCAGCTATTGTTAGAAATGTTGTGTCAGCTATGTGTCGCGTGCTAAACAGTTTCGCTGGTCATCCACTTAGGCAAAACTGTCATCGCGCAGTTTCGTTTGTCCGTAATATGTCTTATACATCTATAAGGCCTGAATAGTGCCGTCGCAATAGTTAACTACAGGCAAAAACGCCAATGCGCTATCCCGTGCTATTGTGCAGAGCCCAAAGGGCGGACACAGTTTTATGTTTCTCTCTGACCACCTGCGTTCTCCAATTTCTCACGTGACCTGATTTCACCGCTGTGTGTGTCCGTAGGGTCTGTGTGCAACTTCAGAGTTCAGCTGGACAATGCGACTTCCGTCACCAACATCAGCTCGCCAGGCTTTCCAGAGTCGTACACGGACTACCTCAACTGCAGCTGGTCTCTAGTGGCGCCCTCAAGACGTGTCGCCAAGATCAGCTTTAACGTGGTTGACCTCAGAAGCTGGGAACTGATCGACAACTGCTTCTACGACTACATCAATGTCTACGATGGTTTGTTCATACTCTGTCTTGTCTATATTCTTATTATACAGCTTACCTCGTGATCTGGCAAAAGAAAGATGAAACGATTAGCAATCGCTGTACTGAGGTGATTGGACCGCTGTGGGCTCGAACCACTCTAAAAGCCAAAAGTTTTCTTATCCACAATGAATGTTAAATTTCATGACTCCTTTTTATCAAAAGAGTGTTAAAGCAAGGTGTCAAAGCATCTTGGTTTTTGACATATAAGAGTGAATTATACATAGTATCGTATGGTAGTTTTTGATGCATTTCATGGTACTTCTCTTTTTGCATTATTCATTTTTTGAAGCAGGACAGCTAGGTTATTGAATTTGGACGTATCAGCGTGCGACTAAACTTGTTCTAGTTACGCCTGAGAAAAATTGTGCTAATTAGTGACATTGAAGCAAACTACAATATTTCAATTTTTTTTTTTTTTTGACGTGCTACAGTGGATCCCACGACAAGTTCCGAGCAGCGCAATCTGAGAAGCATCTGCGGGCAGATAGCGAAGGCCGACCTGCCTGCTCCTCTGGTCAGCTCGACGCGATTCATGATGCTTCGATTTTGGAGCACTGACGCCAGTAGGAGCGAAGTGATCGGCAAAGGGTTCTCAGCCAGCTTCCAGTCAGGTACGTGCAATAACGTTATGCTCCAGTGGAGTGTGATACGTGTGGCCGAACGGTCCTACCCAAAAATACTTCGTCCAAGCTGTTGTAACTGCTGCAATCTCTGCTGCGCGCAGCTGAAGCTTTGTATTCAGCATGGCGAATTTTCATGGGTGTTCTGAAGCCACTACCCTCTACAGGAACAAAGGCGTGGGAAAGATGTCGATCGGCAGCCAAGAAGTCTGCGGGCTCAGCAAAAATACTTCGGTCCTAAATCGGAGGCGTCAGTCATGGTGGACAGTGTTAGGAAAGGGCGTTCTAAACTTGTCGAGGGGTGGGGGGAGATGTTCACCACATCGCCAATCTTAGGTAGGTCCTATTACCAACTTCATTATCTTCTTGACCTGTATACTCTTGGAATTTACCAAGTGTAAATAACGATTATGCATAACGAATGGCACAGATTCAAGCAAATGTTCTTGTTAAACTTACAAGATTCAACAGCAATTTCCTCCAGGGAAATTGTCAACTCAAGCGTGTCCTGGTCTCCCCCTTTCGACAAGAAGGGAAGCGCCTCTTCTTTGTTCTCTTCTTTCTTCTGGCGGGGGTTCGGCACACGGTTTTCAAAGGAAGGGAATGTTTCACCACTGCCCTTAAGAGGGCTGATTTGCGAGATGGCCGACACCCATGCCACTTAGGAACAAGTTCAAAAAGCCCACAAGGTAGGAGTGGTGCTCTTTTTACGAAACTTCTGGCGTTTTCAAACAAGACGATCATAAAAGCTTCGTGAAAGATACTTCCATGAATATCGCTTTCAAACTCTGGTCAGAAATTTCAACGCGCACACCAGCTTGCCAGATTATTCCACTGTTTTGAACTACGGCGTCTGTTATCACGACTGGAGTTTCAGCTCAGTGCCGTGCATGCATTCTTTATTGCGAGGTCTAAAAAGAATAAAGCCTGAGCCCGCACCAAAGGAATATAGCAGGCAATGCCAATTAGAAAAGAAAAATGTACAGGGCAGAGCCAAGTGAAATGTTGACGGGGAAGGAGGAGGGGACCCCAACCCCAGTAAGCCGGACAAAAAAAAACTACTGTTTATTGTTTACAGTAGTATTCTTGCTGCTAACATGTTTCACACAGTTTAATCTTCCTTGAAAGTGGCAGCTTAGGACTGGAGGCTGCTGCTTGTAATTCTGAAGTGCTTGCAGTGATAATTGTTGAAACATGAAAGTGTTAGGGCGCTAACTGCGGGAAAACGTGAATGACCTCGACGTAATCCGCGCAGTGTGCGGCGGCAACATTACCGAGCCTTCAGGCGTCATCCAAGAGAGTGATATTCTCGACTCGGAGATGCTATGTCGTTGGCGCATCACTTCGGACAGGAGGGTTCCGCTGAAGATCACTATCGAGAGCATCAACCTGCCATCCGACGGTGGGGCATGCAGGGAAACCTTCATTCAGGTACGAAAAGTAGCCAGTGAGTCATTGCTTGGAAATCCCGTTCCCTGCAGTATCTACTGCTACATACATGAACTAATATTTTGTCCAACTCAGGATGCATCAGCAAATGTGTATTTTATTTTTCCTCGCAGGTTCTCAATGGAGGACAGAGTGACTCGCCTCCTCTTGGCCAGGGCAAGTTCTGTGGCAGCTCGTCGAGGGTTCAGGAACTTCCTAAAACATCGTCAGCCACGGCATTCATCACCTACCGTCGCAACAGTCCGCAGAAAGGAGTACGTCATCTTGCATGAAACGTAGGGCTAGAAATGTGAAGTTAAATCTGGACTAAGCAGCCAAGTCGGTTGTTTCAAATATGCTTGATTTGTCAGCCTCCTGTCGTAAGTACAGAGTCCTATCGACTCCGCTTTACCCTCTGTGCAAAATGATTTATTATTGTATCAATTGTTTTGTGTATTCGTCTTATATTTACCGTTCTCTGCGTGCTGACAAGTGTGGTACAGTCGTATTTGCATTTCCCAAAGCTTTGATGTAATGTACGCACGCGACAGCGCAGATATCACTGGAAGGGAAGGACAATGTCTGTTGTCAGCGCGCGCTCGTACGAATGACCTTCTATACTTCTCTCGCCACTATCCCAATTTCAACTGTACTTTTTCAGAAAGCATACGTAATCGCAGGCTTAATGAAAATGTTATCTTATGCCATTAATGATTCCTGAAAAGCAGTGTTTGGTGCCACTCCAGAACTAAACCCAAGGTGCTGACGAAACTTTTTTTTTGCGTCTCTTTCTTCTATTCTTTTAATGTGGTAGAATTCACTGATATAAACATGGCTGTTGGGCATTTAAGGAAGTATGCACACAGCGAAGCCGCTGTTTTGGTTAAAGAAATGAATTGCGAGGGGAATATAGCATCTGCGCTAGTATCCGGCGGGATTGCGCGATGTCCGTTAACACATTGCACTATACGGGTGCTGTTGTAAAAAGCGGTTGCTTTGTTTCGCATAGCTGCACGTTTGTGCGTGCCTTTATAACGAACGGCATGCACCAGATATAAAAGTGTCTGGTATATTATATAGCGCAAACTGTGGCGCGTATGTATTTTGTTAACAGCTGTGTTGCGACAACGTAGCAGCAGCGCGAAACAGTAGAAGTAGCCGTTAGCAGTAGTAGATCATAAATTCGCGATAACTGCCGGTGTTGTGGCACTCACCCGGCTACGCTTCCGCATATGCTGTGGGAGTGCCCGGCACAGTACAGACACACTAACACCACGACCCTTTCGTCGAGGCTCTGCGGAGCTCCGCTCTCGACGAACAAACCTGGGCGACCCAGCACGCCCGTGAGGCGGCGGCGAGGCAAGCCCTTGACGTCCCCTCATGGTAGGCCTAGGCCTGGCCACCTAAACCTGCTGGTTTCTCCTAATAAAGTTTATTCCTCCTCCTCCTTACAGATGTTATGATTCAATAAATTTAATTGGAATATGATCACCTGATAATTATTCACTAATGATGCCTGAATTATGGAATAAAAACACTGCGTTGCAGAGATCCTTTACAGAATAATCAGTACTCCTGAATTTCTTATCTGAGCATTTACGGGGTGTAAGATTAGGATTGAAAAATAATGAGAGAGGGAAGGAAAACGTAATTCTCGCGTTACTTTGTCGTGTTTCTCCAGGTATTATCGTATAACATCAACCCTTTTACAGCGGATCTGCCATGCTTTTCGTTATGCCATTACGTTTTCGCAGAAACTATCATCATCATGAATGGCAGTAACTCTGCCGGCGCACGCTCTCTTCGACCTCTTCCTTTTCTGCTTCCCTCCCCGAACATGTGCGCGTGGCGCGCGCTTTCCCGCTGCGCCGATTTGTTCGGTGTGGGATGCGATAACTCGGATGGGCGAGAGAACGAGTGCAAAGAGAGAGAGAGAGAGAGAAAGAGATAGAAAGAGAAATAGAGAAACAAAAGGATAGAGAGACAGCGGAAGAAAGAAATAGAGACGAAGAAAGGAAAGAAAGAGAAAAAAATGTAGAAAGACCGAGAAAGAAATACGGAGAGAGAGAAAGAGATACAAAGAAACAGACAAGAAAAAGAGATAGAAAAAACAGAGAGCAGGAGAGAAGGTGAGAAATAAAGAGAGAAAGAAAGAAATGGAAAGAGAGAGAGATAGAAAGAAATAGGAAGCAAGAAATAGTCAGAGGGAGAAAGAAAGGGAAGAAAGTGCAAAAGGATAGTAAGAGAAACAAAGAAATAGAAAGAAACGGCGACAATGAAGAGATAGAAAAATTGGAGAGAAAGAAATGGAAATAAAGGAAGAAAGAAAGAGAAAAATAAAGAGAAAACAAGGAAGGCCACCCAGCTCCGTTGTTCCTTCAGGCTTGGCACCACTCGTGCAAAGCCGTTTTGATTTTTTTTATATTGTGCAATTTTTCTTACAGTTTAACGCTTGCAGAGTCGCTGCTGTGGGAAATCAGCTGTAGCCCTCTTCATGCGGGCGATTTTTCGAACTTCCCTGCAAAACTGCAAGTTTGGTGTGGATGCAGAAACAATAACAGCCTCGCGGTGGTCCCCCCTGCTTGTTTGTTGTTGTTCTTTTTTTCTTTTTTTTTGTTTGGAGCAGGCTGTTCAAAAAGAAACAAGGTTTTCACGATAGCTGTTCCTGAATTGTTTGCTTTGCTTTGTTTGAAGTGATTTCGTCGAAGGGCTCTGAAGGCCATGTATGAGTCAGCCTTACAGTAGGCGCAATTAAATGCACAAATCCTTGCATCACAATTGTTGAATAGTTGCCTCTAGAAGAGCATCGAGAAGTTCGCATGTGCGGAAATCTCATGGTGACAAAAAACGCATGTAAAATTGTTGCACATTAAACAGGGACTCTAGTCGTAGTGTTCAGCACCTTTTTGAACTTGCCCATCTTGTCCCCAACTTGTACCGCAGGTGTTTTCATGAATATTGAAAGGATCCGATACAGTTTCGAGCACTCATTTAGGGATATCCGTAGTTCGTCTCACTCGATTCAATTCCCACTGCTTCTCTCGCAGCAATTCCGGCTGAGGTGGGAGGAATCGGGCATCGAGTGCGGCGGCCCTGTTCGGTTGAGCAGGGAGGTCAAGACACGTGAGCTGACGTCGCCGGGCTATCCTCACGGCGCGCCCGCGCATGCTGTCACCTGCGACTGGACCGTCTCGGGTCCGCCCAGGTCGCGCATCAGGGTGGACTTCCCCGACTCCTTCCACATGCGCCACGGGTGAGGAGCGGCTCCATCACTTGCGATGCGCCGCTACCTTACGTTGGAAACTGGGGTAGAACGACCATTGCTTTATGCTGGAGAGGTTAATGTAGCCTTTTGCGGGGAAATACGAATAGGAAACGCGGAGAAAAGTAGTTGAACAAGGCTGTAGGCAAATAGCATCGGCGCTGACACTTTCGCGCTAGTATCGTGTAGGTTCTTTGTACTGTGCAGCCAGGGCGAATGCAAGCTTCAAATTTCCCAAAGGCAATCCCCTTTTCTACGTAGAGTAGCACGCAGGCTTCGCTTAAGTTTCAGCGCAAGGGAACACGAGCACGCGAAAGAAGACACGAGGACACGGTGCTATTAACATCTGAGGGTGCATTGCACATGCATGGTCACAGCACAAATACCAATGTACATGTGTTTCCTAGTGTGTGTTTGCGCTAACAGATAAGAAATGCAGTACCAACTAGCCTACCAGTCGGTTTTATAGCACGTCAGCGCCTACGTATACGCTGACAAGATCAACTGTAATGCAATAAGGGAAGAATACAGGGAATAAAGAGAAGATAGAAGATTATCTGCCATTGATCACACATGGGACCCTAAAAATAGCGCTAAGTGAGCGCTAGTAATTGCTGCATGATGACAATGAAGCGCACAGTTTTAGGCTTTTTTGATAGCCACCGCAATCCAGAAGTTAAAGCTGCAGACGACCGTGCGTTAGTAGAAGTCATGCGAATTCAGTACATGCATACCTAGTCACCAGATGATACCAACTCACACTGATATTCCCAATATGGCAACTCCAGTTAAGATGGAAGCGCATGAATCTTAAAAAGTATTAGGTGCACATATTCAAGTAATGCACTCGCAGGTGGTGCCTACTATTTTTTTTTAATATTTGAAGGCGCGCATTCATTTCTCGGATGTTCTCCAAAAAGAACAAAATACAGATCTGCATGTTCATTTATTATACGAAAACAAACGCCACTAATTGCAGCAATTATCAGTGAACACCTTTGCGTTTGCTTCAATGCGAGGACCGGTATATAGCCTAAGTTTTTAGAAATAACGACGCTTTCTTGCGCAAAATCAATACTACCACAAAAACTTTAGAACAGCGTCTTTCCTCTGATCATTTTGTTAACAGGTCTGTTTTAGAATATTTAAGCAAGTTTTCCGTAAGAAACTTCGAGGATGCTTGAGCTTCGCCTTCAAGAGTAGAACGCGGTAGGGTAATCGGGCCCACCGCCTTCTCAACAGCTAGCCTAGCTTCGCTTCTCGCTGGACACCTCAACCGTGCCGCGAGGAAAGAAACGTCTCTGTAAATTGGCCGTTTCAAACTATCCTAGAATGCCTGCGGCTAGTACAATGGAGAAGTGCCTTTCGCGCATTGGCGAAGTACCCAATGCGCGTCCGTAAGGCAGCACGTGCACCCGCGCAGCTGCACACGTTGTTGATGCTGCTGCTGATAAGAATGAGAAATCATGCCGATGTGCTTTGGAATTGGTGGGCCTCTAGACCAACCACTTGTTGCGCAATTCACATGTTTTGACGCCTGGTGCGATACTACGCTTCTGCGACGCCATATTATTTGCGTTTCGGACACTCTTCGCACTACATGACATTCATATACTTTTTCTTTTTTTTTTTACAATTTCGAGCACGGGCGTGCCTTTGTGGTAGAACACCTCCTTGCACGCAGAAGCTGTGGGTTCGATTCTCATCGAACCGGAGATTTATATAATTTTTTTATTTGCATCTATCTCGAATTTTCGCTCACGCAAGACGCTAATTTTTCGCTCACAAACAGCGACGCCCACACCGGAATTTCGGCGAAACGAGCTCCTTAACGCTATCGCGTTGAAACAGTTCGCGCTGTCTGTTGTACGTTCCCGTCCCGGTGTGAAGACGTTCGTTTGTTTATTTATACAAACGATCGTTTTAATTCCAAACTATGCTGGAAAATTTTCATCAGAAATGGTGCCCAGCTAATAAAGCGAGATAAAAGGAATGAACGTCGCTACTGTAACGTTACGCTGACGTCGCTTTCAAGGACAGCAGAGGTACCGCGAAATAACACGCAGTGAATGAATCGCGTTGCAAAAACAGTGTCTAATACAATGGGAGGCATGCTGGATGATTCGTCTTTTTTTATTTTATTTTTTTTGCTTTCTCTTTAGTTTTAAGTTGGTATTACAACTTGGAACGCCGAACAATTACGAACCAGCTTCATACTCTTGTGTAAAAGCATGCTAAGCGCCAAAGCTGACCTTGTAATTCTCATACTGGTACAGCGCAACGGGGAAAGGGAAGAGATCCGAGACGGCCAAAAGGAACAGAACGCTGGCTTCCAACCACAGACGTGCGCAGGGTTGTCCGATAGGGGGCGAGGATGTTTTACCGCCTCTTCCCGTCCCCCCCCCCCTCCCTCAATGCCATATCTTTCGAGTGCGAGAGAAAACCTTCGCGATGGATGCAAAAAAAAAAATAAAATTAAACATGATATGGTTCCCAGAGCGGCTTTCTGGGTGTAAATGAGATAATTAAACTGGTCCTTGAACGCAACACCTGGGGCCTTCGGCCGCCATGATCGTTAAAACCCTGCATGGCCATAACCCTGCACGGTACTGCACTTTAAGCAATGACGGAGCAGGTCCTACTGCGTGAAGCTGTGGGGCTGACTTGGTGTTCCTCCTTCGATAATTAGGTGGCCCGGCCGCCCCCTGCCCGTGCGCACGCCTATGCTTCCAGCATTTGGAAGTCAGTGCTATATTTCTTTTGTCCATCGAAGCTGTCCCTTGCCTTGAGCTGTACAAGCTTCATAATAACAAACCAACTTGCCTAATCCTTAACATTAGTAGACTGACCCTGTAAGTCATAGAGGACTCTTTTCCATTCGCAGTTGCCACGATGAACCCAATGAGCGTCGCAAGGACTACGTCGAGGTGTTTGATGGTGGCACCGCCAACGCACCGTCTCTTGGTTTATTCTGTGGTTCGGACCGCGGCGACAGCCTCGTGAGCTCCGGAAACCTGATCGCGCTACGCTACGTGCAAACCAACGCTGCGGGAGACTTCCTCG
The DNA here is from genome assembly GCF_013339695.2 of Rhipicephalus sanguineus. Lineage (NCBI taxonomy): Eukaryota > Metazoa > Arthropoda > Arachnida > Ixodida > Ixodidae > Rhipicephalus > Rhipicephalus sanguineus. Next base: position 167,075,117 of record NC_051180.1, on the reverse strand, counting down.
GATTCAGGTCTACAGTTACGCTAGGTACGTCGCGGCGCCCTACTCGCTTTCGCTTCCATTCTAGGGCAGCATTTTCCACAGAAATCAACCTTTCATTTCTTAGTGGGGAAGCTCATTCTTCTGGACTGGCATAGAGTAGTGATTTCAGCGGTCTCCCTAGAGGCTCCGCAAAATCGCTTTACGTCAATTAAGGTCGGCTAACGTGAGCACTTTCGCTGTTGCTGATGTGCCAAGCATTGACCATAAGAGGCGCTTCTTGGTTCTTACGTCTGAATCAAACAATGCTGGCTTCAGATATTGTAATGAATTTACATTCGTGATAGCGCGACGAAGGTTAGATGGTGTTTCCCCGGTTAACTGCATTTTATATCCTGTTGAACTTTGATGAACAAAATGGCCTATCTACCCGACATGGCAGCGAAACGTTCCTCCTGAAACGTTCCTCATGTGATTCCAATAATTCCACATGTTTCCGTAAGATTCTTACGGAAATATATGCCAAGTATATGGAAACTATATCAAACACATATGGATTCCGTAAGGAAACATATAGAATTATTGGAGTGCCATACAGAACGCATCTTTAGGGAAGCTACAAAAACATTATATGCTACTCCCATATAAAATTAATTGGACAGATATGACCATGTTTCAGACCGAGACAGGTGAACGACAAATCTCACTACGGTTTTTAGGGTATTCCCATGATGGCGCAGCACTAGGTAGCAAAATCGCAGAGACTGTGGTGCCAAATTTTTCTGTGTGTATAAAACACCAATACAACAAGTAGCACCACTTTGTCCTGTAGATGTTGCAGAGTAACGTCATCGTTCTCCCAGACACAGAGAGAGATAGAGCATAGAGAGCATAGAGGGCAGCGGAGTCAACGATACAAGCTTTCGGTTTGCAACCCTACTCTAGGGTTAAGGGAACGGAGAGCAGTAATAGAGAAAGCGTGAGTGTGCAAGAGAGAGGGAGCGAGATCTGCACGCGCACAAATGAATTCACAGAGGGAATATAGATTGTTGTTCAGACAGGCATTTTCAAAAAAAGAAAACTGTAGCAGGGCACGAAAGGCGAGGATGGAGGACAGAGGATGGAGCCTCTGTCCAAGAACGAGCATCTGAAAAAAAAGATGGTTGATCCCTCCGTCATAGGAATCGGAATAACACGAAAGTAAAGCGTGCCCTTACAGAAGTAACGGAATGCTTACTGCACATTGATATAAGAGAGTCTGTACAATGTAATGTCTGGCAGCTATAGCACCGTTTAACGTGGATGCACCCACTTTGATGATTGGTGGTACATCTCCATCCCGACAACTAACGTCCATGTTAAATGATTAAACAAATCCTTGTGGTAGCTGTGGTAGTCAACGGCGAGAGCGTAATCAGAGAACGAGGTGTGATAGCCAGAAGAGCGTTGCATATTGGACGCAAAACTTGGTCGACATCCCGCGGCATGTTAAAATGTGATTGAATACCACGGCCAGACTAGAGGGAAACGCAAAGCGCGTCGTGCCGCCCCGGTAGTCCGGCCGCGATTTTTCTCGGGGCGAGCGCGTGAGCGGGGAACGCGGTGTCATAGCAGGTGAAGCAGGCGCGCATCGCAGAGCTATTTTTGGTTTGGATTAGCGTGATGCTATGAGCGAGGCCGACGCTTTTACGACGCTTGGGCTAAGATCGCCACCTCGTGGTGTGTTAAGGCATTGACAAAATTGAACTTCTATTGAAAACGCGCCGAATGGGACGGACATGTAACGCGTTGCAGGTGCTAATCAGGGAGGCCACAGTAATGACGAATTACTTTACATTACCGCTACCAGAGGGCAACACCTACCCGCCGACCGGGAGAGTGGTAGATATAAAAGGCGAGTTTGTAAAGTCTCTGGAGTTTGTGACCGTGGCGCAGTGGATAGCGTGCCCGGCGGACCAAGCGGTCGTGGGTTCGACGCCCGTTGCGGAACTTTTTTTCTTTGCCATCTGATCGTGTAAATTTTTTCGACATCATTTCCGTGACGGAAATACGTCACTGAAATCTTGGTGGACCCCGGCATAAACACTTTCGTGTTAAAATGATACGCTAGAGTCCAGTCGGCTTAGTGCTACCTGTAAAGAGATGCGCTGGACGTTGTATCGAGAGTAAGTGCACGAAGGTACTAGAGCTTCTTGCCAAACTTTCAGCGTGAAATATAGCATAGTACAATTGGAATCAACAAGCATTAGCACCTCAACCACCTTGGCAATGTTAAAAAAGACGTGCATTTGCCTACGTTTTCACCTCCTGGCCTCGAACAATTTTGCTTGTTCAAGTCGCTCATTTCCAGCCTTACATCTTGAAATGACTATGCATGTATGTCAAGCTTCCTTTTAAGCACTCAGATAAGTGTGACTGCTTAGAAATATAAAGGTCAACAGAGGTAGGTTAATGGCAATGACAGAGCAGCAACAACTTCAAAAGTCAGCAAGTGCGAAGGAGGAAGAGCGAGAAAGTCCGGTATGCTACTCCACACTGAGGTTAAAACTGAAAGGCCGGCAATGAGAGAAGGAGAGGGGGCATGTGATTGTAGCGTCAGCGTCTTTTATAGTTATTTTAGCGGAAGAATATTCCGTGCACTCAATTCATACAAGCACATTTGCATGTGTATTTTGGACACCGCGCAGCATATGCCTAAGGGCAGGCTTTCAGATTAAAAAAAGTCATTTGACTCTTTTCCAGGAGTCATACACATGTATTACCATCTATGTGACTCCTTTTAAAGAGACACATCAACTCTCCTTGGAGATCCCTATACTCTTAAAACGTGTCTCTTTAAAGAGAGTCATTTACGTGGCAGGTCAGGACTCACCGAAAAGAGTAGCACATACTTTTCTTTTTTTCTTAGCGTGCACCAATAGGCGACCCTATCGCACCGTGAGTAAGCAGCGTCCATGTTTACGCGTCTGGTGCAGCCGAGTGCGGCGGCACCCTGTGGCCTTTCAACGAGCGCAGCCGAAACCTAGAGGAGCTGCGTGAGAAGCTGGCCGAAGGCTCGTTCTTCGACTGCGCTTGGCAGCTGCGCTCCCTGGACCAGACGGTGGCCGCGCTCACCGTCAGGGGGCTCACCCTCGCAGACAGCCCCGGATGTACTGGCATGGACTTCCTCGAGGTGCGCGACGGAAACCGTACCGGTGAGTTTTGAGGTTTTTTGAAAACCACGACATTTTGAGGATGGGTGATACTGGTTATTGGCCTGTTTTTAATTATAAGAGAAAGGTTTATTAGCCTGGTTTAGCTATTTATAAGGAGTTGTATTCACCTATTTTTACTAGAAATGGGAAATTTTCTTAGCCTATATTACCTATTAATAGGAAGTCTTGTTAGCCTAATTTGCCTAATAATGCGAGCTTCTGGCCCGGGCGCTCCTATCTAAATACACTCGAACGGGAACAGCAGTTTGGTGATCACTATGGCAATTTCGATTAGGTGTTTGTTTTTCATTTTAGATACGAACTTAAAATTAGTACCCGTAGCAATACAGTCATTTCGGCTAGTCGGTATCGATTCATCTTAAGGGTACTGAAGGGGAGGCGCAAGTCAAAACAGAGACACAAAAAGGAGACCGACCACACAGGCGCACGCTCGCAACTGGCAGTTTATTGAAAATGCAAACACATATAGAGCTAACAAGTTGGGCACGTTGTTCAGGTGCGCGCAGGAAGTCTACCTTCAATATATGTCCCTATTTTAAATAAAATTTACAAATGCATTATTGAGCAACATAAAACGATACCATAGTTTACGTAATATACGCCGTTGTGAATTTTCAAGTTGGTTTGTGAAGGGCGTTTTTGGAGAATCCGTGTGATTTAACATTGCAACATTTTTATGCAAGATGCAAATTCACACGTAAAAAGAGATCTCCTGATATGCTCTAATGCACGTATCCTATAAAACTGCGATATCAATGTATAGTTATTGCCCTCACCTTTGTACTGCTTGTTTTTTTTTTGTCTGCGCAGTTAAAGGTTGCTTTTAGGCTGAGACTATTCAGAACAATATCAATATGCGTTAGCTGGTGTGCGCGCTATCTGGGCAGCCATCAGCGGGCGGCTCGTATACCCTTCTACGAGCTGCGCTCCCAACGCGGAGAGTCTGTGGGGAAAGAACACCTCTGCCTGGAGCGGCCGTATTCTCTTACACAAGCGTTTTATAGAGTTACCGAAATCGGATCCAAAAGAGTTAGCTGCCAGCCTCACTTCGTATACCATTACAATTTGTTGCTATCGCATTCATTGATTCGCCTTTGCGATGAAATTATGAGTTGTTTTCGTCGGCTACTCATACGTAATCTATTCAGGTTATTTGACCACCTCATCTCGGCATTGGATGGCAACGGAATTTCGTCGTAATATTCAAATATTAGTAAGTGGATATTTATATATATGTATTGCTCAGTAATAAAAGGAACGACGACAATTTCAGATATTCTTCTCTTGTCACGTACTGCGTGAATGTTATTGAATGTGTATAGGCAGGTAATAGGGAGTTTTAGCTTGTAACGTATACTTCTTTACGTTACCGTGTTACCGGATACCGGATGGAATCTGCGCATGCGCGAACCTTTACGGAACGTAAACTACTCGCCGGATAGGCTTTACGTTTACGGCCCTATCTCGCAAATCCACCTTCGTTCGTGGCTACTCGCGATATCCGCTTCGCGGAGACTTCAACCGCCGAGTCAAAATAAGCCGAAGTGCGAGCGCCGCTTACGATCACCTTATTTCAGCCGGATTACGGAGGCTAGAGCGACGTAGAATACCGAATCCGCAAACGTGAGAGGCCTAAAGACGCTGACAAGCTGGATAGGTGGCGCCATATAGCGGGGCCAAGGTGTACCAGGCGAGCACAAAATTGTTATTTCAGAAACATTGGGCATTCTACTCCCAATGTAAACGCCTTGCAACGGCATTATTAGATGCGAAGTATCTTATGGCGGAGTTCAATCCGGTGGTGGTGGTGGTGTGCGGCGTGACCACCCTTACTGCGCATGCGCATACCCTCTCCACTCACCCTCTCCACTTTCCCTCTCCCCTCCCCCTCTCCACTTCCCCTCTCCCTTCCCCCTTTCCACTCTTCCTCTGAAACGCGGGCTAGACATGCCGAAATTCTTTCCTGCGCAACGCCGCGATGAGCACCAGCGCATGCGCGTCCCCTCCCCCTCTCTCTCCTCTCCTACGCTGCCCCCCTCTCGCACGCCTGCCGACTGCGTTCCCCGCTCGCCCTGTGAGAATTAACGGCCAGGCTAGAGGGAAGACAAGACGCGCGTAACGTTCCTCTTCGCGTTCCACGACGCGAGGTCGGTAGCATGCCCAAGGAACGCCAACGGAACGCGATCGTGCAAGTGCTCCGGCTTCGCATCGCCTCATGGTCCCCTTTAGCGGGAAATGGTGTAATTTTTTACGAATGAGTTGCCTTTTTAATCATTTTTCCCCTCAAAAGCACTAAGCGAAAACAAACGTGTCCATGATTGTGGTGGCGAGAAGCGTCACACAATGTCGACACCATCGCGCGGTAACCTGGTATTGCTACACCCCTTTGCTTATACCGGAATAGTGACACGCTAAAAACCTCTCTTATGATTTTGCCGCAGCGTAATTCAATATTATCTAAATAAATGTAGTTTAAATGCTGTTATCACCACCATTTAGTGGTTTGTGCAAACGTAAAGGTTTACGTTTGGGCAGCTAAAAAACTTTACTAAAACTGGAGTTCCGGTAAAACGGTAAGCGTAATCCAGTAACGGTAACGTAAAGTAGTATACGTTACAAGCTAAAACTCCCTAATATCAGCAAATCGTGCGACAGTCTGCAAGGACTTCCGAGCTTATTTCTGTCAGCCGAAAGAAATCTGGAAGAGACCAGTCATGATGTGTGTCAGTCACGGATACGGAGCTTATTCCGTTCAATACACTGCCTGTGCGGAACCTTTGTTTGAACACGTCAGCTCTAGTTTTAAGACCGTGCAGTACTAGATGAGAAGTTCAACGCAGACATGCTGGCAGTCCACCATTTGCAGATTAACTTCAGTAGCGCTGCAAACAAGTCGCTACACGTGATGAATGGCTTTGACTGAAAGTACAACTGTGATAACTGCTAAAAATAGCGAGGAGGAATCTCTTTCACTCAGAATGAACAGGAACTAGGTTCCTCTACATATGGCGGTACTGACTGATGCAATCATTCAATGCAAGGGCATAGCCAGAATTTTTTTTCGGGGTAGAAGAGGGGGTTCAACTACCCTAATTTAGTCTCGTGCATGAGTTTCTATGCGTGTGTATATAAACACATGCAAAATTGAGAAACTTTGGTGGAGGGGGGGGGGGGGGGAGTGAATTATCCTCCGCACCCAGCCCCTTGGCTACGGCACCAATGATTCAATGCACACGTAAAGACCAATAAGGGGGGAACTGTGAGAAAACGTGGAAACCGAGACTTTTTGTTCTGTTAACGGGCCATTCTTACCCACACAAGCCTTAGTGCCGCAAGTCAGTAGGGTGATTCTGCAGATGTCTATTAGTGTTAAACACTTCGTCATATACTTCATGCGACGACCTCGGCGTCTCTTCATTCTGCAGGTCCAGTGCTGGCTCAGATTTGTGGACCGAACTCGACGCTGGACGTGCAGTCCTCGGAGAACTCCATGTTCCTGCGTGTCAAGCTCAGCTCGGGCACGCGCCACAACCCTCGTTCTCTGACTCTGCGCTGGCACTCTGAGTTCAGCCGTGAGAGCGCCGTTCTTTATTTCGCGCCTGCACTCCTTTTAGAGCTGATAGATGATTGGGTTTGGCAGAAGTTAGAATTTATTTATTTATTTATTTATTTATTTATTTATTTATTTATTTATTTATTTATTTATTTATTTATTCATTGATTCATTCATTTATCTTTACATACTGCCGCCGCGTTCGGCCGTTGATGTAGTGCGAACGATAACTCATAGGGCAATATGAGACAAGAAGTCACAAAATGGCAATGCACGAACATCTGGTAAAGAATTCCGTGGTTCAATTGTCGAGGGGCAAAAAGCAGTGTTGGAACTCATCAGCTCTAGTTTTAAATGTTTAATTATGTAGTCTGTGAGAAGTAGAAGTACGGAAAGGATCAACGAACGTAATACAGTTGTCTAGACTATTGAACCGTGTATGGTTAAATAGACAGCCCATAAAGATTATAAACTTTCAACGTGGCGACGGGTTGACAAATTAGTAAGGTTCAGAGTAGCCAGGTTAGGAGGAAGGCGAAAATTGTGTCATATCTGCGGGATATGAAACGTACAGCTAGCTTAACCTGTTTATTCTTAACCAGTGCTGGGCAGTATCGAAGATACATGTATCTTAGATACTATCTTAGATACTCTATGTGTATCTTGTATCTGTATCGCGATACTTCTCGAAAAACGAGTATCTGTATCTGTATTTCCGATACATTCGATAATGTATCGTGTATCTTAAGATACAAGATACTTCTATCGCTACACAACCGTGCGAAACAATAATCGCTGGCCAAGCTCCGCTTCTCAAGCTGGTACAGGTACCACTAAGCCATCTGAATGAGTCTTGGGGCAGTGACGCAATTTTATTTTTCCGCCAGAGTATCCCAGTGAGGGCAGAAGATGAGGAAGACAAGCGCGGATGTCTACGCCCAGCCCACGTACTTTTTGTTTGCTCGATTTCTTTTCTTTTTAGTTACGCCAATGCCGCGACACTTGCTCTTAGCCACTGTCCTGCGCCGCGTGTATCGCGCAAATTCTGATGTTGCTACAGTGTCGTTATTGAAGATTCTCTCGCGTCTTGCGTCTTAATCCGTAACTAAATGTGATGCGTGCAAAAATGGGGTTCCTCTGCGTCGCGTGTGTTTTACATATCAACGATTTGAAGGATATCGTGGATGTAAGTTTGACTTTCATGCCATGAAGCAACTTATATGCAAATAAAAGTGTAAGAACGTTAGCACCACTGGTACTGATGTTAGATCTAAAAGAGCAAACGTTTACCTTACAGAAAATATCTTGGCGTACCGTATTTTTCACATCCTGCTACATTTATTCAAAGAATTTATGAAATCATAATTTGATTATTAGCACAAGCGCTTTGTTAGCTGTCATTTTGCATCCCTTACATTACCTTAGTCACTGCGCTGTTTTGCTGGTCTGGACACTGCAGTATGTCTTTTGTAACGCGCTCTCAAAATAAGATCTCTGCTTTATTCTTCTGTCTACTTTATATTCACTACTGTTTACACATTTACACGTTGACAGGGCGATTTTGAAAACAAATATATAATTATCTGGGCGTACCTTGAGTAAACAGTACAAAACATTCTGCTTACCGCTTAGGAAAAAAGCGAACTTGAGTTTGCATTATAATAATGGAAATCATTAGGAGTCATCTTAAAGATGTTAGGAAGGGGATTCGAGAAACTTTATTTCACTGATTGCTCTGTTTTCCTCATGAGCGTCCCAACGAGCCGTTTCAGGCAATTTTCAATAGGCACTGAACTTTCTATTGTCCCAACAGGTAAGTTGACAATACATCATGCTCATAGCTATTAAGGGCGCCGTCTGTATCGTGTTTCTGTACTCATTCAATGTGAATGTTTGATATACCCAACCACCTCTCTATTTAACTTATATTTGTTTTCCTGTTCTAGGCTTTCTTAAATATTTTTCGCATTACTAATCGCCACGTAATGGGAGCTACAAGTGGCAATAGCGCGAATAGCGGCGGTGTCCTGAGACGCTTTGTACGTCTGAGACGTTTCTGTGTTGCACATGTTCTCTCGTTGAAGAAAAATTACTAAAAGATTGCACGTTAGTGAGTATATCAACAAAGAATCCTTTACGCCGGCAGATAAGTAAAATATGAAAATTCATTGCAGTTTTATGTCATCTACATATACACCAGGGGTCTCAATCTGAGCTTATAGCCAGCGGGCCGCAGTCGCGAAATTTAGTTGGAAGGGCCGAGACAGTGAAGATGGTGGGAGAGAGTTTGAACAAAATGACGTTTGAAAGGAAGCCTTCCCCATATCTTATATATAGGTCATTTCTGAAGGGGATTTGGAGTCAGGACTCGAGAAACATCGATACCGATGTACAGAATGACTGATATCTGGACGCTGATTCTCAAATATAGAGTTTTTGTTCCACGGTTATGTTTTAGTACATGGTGATCACATGTTCCTGACGAAAGGAATGCTTGAGACCAGTCATGCCTGTGCAGCTCACGAACATACTTATTTAGAAAATAAAAACAAATGAGACGAAGACAGTCATGTGTGCGGGCCGGGCCGCTAGCGAAAGGTCTCAAACCCCTAGTATACACCATGCGTCAACCCCCCCCCCCCCCCCCACAAAAAAAAGAAAGAAAAATGTCGCTACCAGCGTCGTTGCTGCTGTACACCTGTCCGGATATACGGTATTGTGCAAGCTGTCTTTTACAGATATGGAAAAAGTCCTCACCGGTATTTGCCCCGTCGTGCGAAGGCTTCTTTTGAAGTTATTATTTTTATATGGCAACCTGCTAGATGGTCGGCAAGCTGTGCAAAGCAAGTACCGCTGTCAGCGAAGTGTACAAAGTGTTGTCCTGTGAGGAAGCTAAAACAAACCCCGATAAGTTGTTTTGGAAGGAAACTAATGTTTCCTTCCAAAAACTAATGCTTTGAGCAAGAAGGGCAAAACGTTTGAGATACTAACAGACATTTCATTCAAGTGAAACAAAATAGGTCACAGTAAAGACATTTTCGTGCATAGGCGTTTGCTGCTACATTATATGGATCTATAATAACAAATTTGAGAATGTATCGAAGTATCTTAAGATACAATTGCCAAGTATCGTATCGGATACAATTTTTGCGGCAGTATCTTGTATCTGTATCTCCAATACTTCTTGCCTGAGTATCTTGTATCGTATCGCGATACAATTTCAAAGTATCTTTGCCCAGCCCTGTTCTTAACCTTATGGATATTATAATTCTGAAAATGGTTCCATACTGTAGATGCGCATTCAAGAATTGGCCGCATTAGTGTTTTATAAATCAGCAGTCTAGTGTATTGAGGAGTCGCACGAAGAGTCCATTGAAGATAGCAGAGCTTTTTTTAATAATTTCTTGCATGTTGTTTCACTATGTTTCCTCCAAAACAGGTTATGAGTTAAAAGGAGCGCCATACATTTCTATTCCTTACCTTTAGCAGTACAGAGTCACTGCAAGGGTACGGGGAAAGGGAAGGTGTCAGGCGACTTGTTCAGGCGACATAGGCACAGTTCAGTGGAGGTTAATCTTCATTTTCCAGCACTCGCACTCTGAAAAAAGAGTGAAAATTGTTGCTAAGAACACCATCATCCGGCATGCGTTCGGCAGCGTAAAGACGCATGTTAACTTTATATCCTGTGGCATGTCGATCGTTCATGTAAAGCAAAAAGAGAAAGGGCCAAGGACAGTTAGCTAGGGAACACCGAGGTTCTGTATGCAAGGCCATCTGGCAGGTGGCCTGGCACGAAGCTGTTGGTGTTGAACAAGAAATCACATATACAGAATTATGGGGAACACACGCCTGAGTTTCAACAATCTTTTTTTTTTTCGCCTGTACCATTTCGCTTATTATGCTGTTTCTGCTCAACTTCGTCATTCTCCTGCCTACCAGCAGCGGTGAGCGAAACGTGGCGATATACAAGTTCACAGGATGAGAAAGAATGCCACAAAGATATATTACGGGCGGGTCTTTGATGTGTTAAGACAGGGGCCTCAAACACGCTGCCCACGCGCCCCAGGCGGCTTGCTGACCTTTCGCTAGCGGCCCGGCAGGCATATGACTGTCTTCTTCCCTCATTTTTTTTATTTTCTTAATAAGCGTGTTCATGAGCTACACAGACGGGACTGGTGACAAGCATTTTTTTCGTGAGGCACGCCATACGGTCACTATGCGCTAAAGGATAAGCGTGGAACAAAAGCTGTGTATATCAGAATCGGCATCCAGATTTCAGTCATTCTAGAGATCAGTATCGATGTGTGTCGAAACTTGATGTCAGATCCCCTTCAGAAATGGTCCATATTTGAGATATTGCCAAGGCTTCCTTTCAATTGGTAATGTTAGCTGACATCTTGCACAAACTAGCCCATCCCGGCCCATCGAGAGACTAAATTTCGTGATTGCGGCCTGCTAGCTCAGTTGAGTTTGAGACCCCTGTGTTAAGAGATCTACAGGATGGTGCTAAGGTTGACGTGCCTGCCACCCCGTGGCTTGTTCTATACACCAGACTGCGGAGGGGAGCTGACGGCGGACGAGGGTACCTTCACTAGTCCGGGATTCCCGAGACCCCTGGAAGAACGCCGCCATTGCTACTGGACGATCGCGGCGCCCGAGGGCAACCGGGTGTCGCTCAGCATCGACGGAAACGTTAACGACTGCACGGCTGTGCTCCAGGTGAAATGCTAGAGTCCGGACTGTATTTGCTTTGCGCTATGTGCTCTTTCCTTGTAATCTGCATTGCAAGCCTTGTAAAATGAACTCGGAAAACATCCCTCCGTATGTCCAATCTGAGCGCACTATCACTGCTTAGAATTAGGACTGGTGCACCGTTCATGAAATCCCTTAGGTGGACAGCCTAGTCTGTAAGCATTTATATTTATCTTGACCGGAAATGGGATTAGTGCACTAAACTGCCTGTGAACTTCTGTTGAGGTGCTTTCAGACCCAGGCCATGCCTTAGCATACTTAACATACCTGATTATCAGTCGACGGGTACACGTTGCTCTGTTATTCTCTTGTTTGCTCTATAGATATGTCCATATCCTACAGTCACATCGCTTAACGAGTGTATACCTATTCACTTTCCTACCCACATACCACGACGCTGACGTATAAGGCGTATTCTCTGAAAGTACGGAGGCTTCTAATTCATCTGCAGTGCCGTGCTCCATGACAATTTGAAACTATCTTCCCGAAGCCATCGTCACAATTTCTGACCCTAACCATTTTAGTGAACAGCTGAACATACGTTTTAATACTGTTTAATGATTCGCCTCTTTTGTTTTGCATACTGATGACATTCTGGTGCTTTGTCTCTTGCTTCTTGTTTGCTGCCATAACTTCCCCAACCACTTGGTTTGTGCCCTCCTCACTCAATGCTTTTTCGGAAGCCCTGTTATCTACTGTAAATAAATAAATAAATAAATAAATAAATAAATAAATAAATAAATAAATAAATAAATAAATAAATAAATAAATATTCGTAACCACTCAAAAATTCAGCTTTGTCTATTGCTGCTGGGGTGTTATAGCGTCCATAGATGAGTGTATGAGGAAGTAAGCGCAATGTCTCTGCTACAATCTTCGAGCTGCCACGAACTAGTGGCGTCAAAGCGGTAATCACTCGGTGCTTGCGTGATGCAGATAATGGAGCGCTTCTACCGACGCACCGTGGAGTGCGGCCGCGCGTTGCCGTTCACCTACGAGTCCTTCCAGAGCCGCATCGTCGTCTCGTACACTTTCCAGCGACTCGCCGGGGGATCGGGCATCCGCGTAACCTACGGCACAACCAAGGAGCTTCGTAAGCGTCTCCTTTATCTCTGTTTATACTGGCGTTCTCAACCGCCAAAACCTTCATCATTTTGTTTTACATATAGCATAGATTGAGCGTGCCAAAGCTTACAAGGTTTGAGCTTGCCCAAAATTTCAATACATTTCCTCACACGCCTTACCTATGCGACGACGGTGCCAAATGCATTGTTTTATTAAGGTATGAGAAGTAATGCACAGAATCACAAAGATCTCTTATTTCTTTTAAATGAGTTCTACGGAATCCTGCAAGGGGGCGGGAAAGGTTAAGAAAGAGAAAATTGACAACCACCCGTTTGGGAATGGTTGCCAATTTTACTTTTCTTATCTCTTATTTCTGTAACGAATATTCTTCACAGTCTTAGGTATATGTAGTACACTGCTTCATTGACCTTTGTAGGGCTACTCGATGGCGTACTGAATGGCAGAGCCTGATCAAATAATAGCGGAAACCTTTTTGTGTAGATTATTGTGGCAATAACGGAACTTGCCTTTTTCATGAGTATATGGAGTTGCTGTGGTTACCACTGACACTTCTGTCGCATAGTGACAGTGATGCAGCAGTGATGCCTACAGTAAATCACGTCTTGTTGCCACGACAAAGCCAGGGTAGTTAGTACTGTGACACTAATGGGTATCACGCGCCTGCAACCATGTCGCTTTTGAGGGCAGCGCAATTCATGCTGAGGCGGTAGAACACATTGTCCTCGTTGTATACGTAACGCATTACATGAGGGCTGTTAACGTATGTAGTCTGATATCCTTGCAGCTTGCTATCAGGAGCTGACCGAGACGAGCGGAACACTGGAGGCGCCCGCCGAAGCACTGACGAGTAGCAGCCACTACGGCTGCGAGTGGACGATGGCGCTTACACCCAACCAGACTCTGGCTGTCACTATGGACAACATGAACTTCACCACGACTGAGAACGCAAACTGTAGGGCCGAGTTCCTGCACGTCTCACGTAAGCAGCGCTTTCTTTTTGTTTAGTGCACAAGCATTCCGTGGATGGAAAAGTGGGTGTGAGTGTGATTTGGTATGGGCGTAACAGCGTAACAAAAACAGTTGCCGTAGAAAACAAGTAGAACGTTTCGGTTACCGCCAGGACGGGAATACGGGCTTACCGTATTTTCTCACATGATACCCGTACCCGGTAGGCTAACACACTCTCATACTACGAAACCCCTACTGTGGTGTTGCCTAACGTATTACTCGCACATTACCATCGTTGGTCAGCACTGGTTAATGTTTGATAATATTAGCTAAATGTGACTAATCTCAGCTAATGTTGGCTAACGATGGCTAATGTCGGTAGTGCTGGCTAATGTTACTTATCCGACGGCTAATTTCGCCTAGGTAGTACCAATGTTTGCTACTATTGCCTTATATGTTAGTTAAACGGCGTAATCATAAATAGTGCCCAAGCGCTATGTGACGATTCTCCAGTCTTAGGCTAGACCGTGGAATGTCTGCACTGCGTCAGAATAAGTAAGAAATGTGCATCGGTTCATTAATCATAATAAAATAACACTTGCGAGCCTCATTTGTGCTCTTCTTAGAAGTTTGAATCGCTTAACTAGTTCAGCAGCGTGCAAGTAGCCCCTTGGTATTGTATCTGACCTAAGCGTTAACTTAAGGTGACTCACCTGTTCATATGTACGAACACGTGACTCACATACAGTCATGTGTATCAGGTGGCCAGGTTCCCCTCAAGCTGCTTAATGCAGCTTTTTTGCCTGGTCATCCTCGCAACCTTGTTGAAGAATAAACTCAATTCAAGTCATGTGATAAGCTGGGAGTCTTGTTGCTCAGGGCACGAAACCCACATCAGCCGCAACAATAACCGATGCTCGTCCACAAGATGCGAGCGGCGAGGCTGGCGCGAAATTAAGCACGGAGCCGTACTCTCGTTGGCGCAGCTATTTAAGCAGCAAAAGAGAGATGACGTTAAGGCTACATATACAAGCAGGAGCGATTCTTGCCAGCTTTCCACAGTCTGCTGCTGAGGGTGCCCGTGACTGGGGACATCAACGTAGACGTTTAAAACTCAGCAAAGGCGCTCCTACCTTGAGATTTCAGTGAAACGCTTCGTCTGACAACCGCCACGGACGTCATCGCCCCCATCAGACGACACCGTAGAGTAGTATGTCATGTCTATATGCGCGGCGTAAACACGCTGAATGCACTGAAGTACACACCTTACTGCAGTACTCGTGGTCTGGTGCTCACCACAACATCATCACAGTGTTTCGCACTCTGATAGCCCCCCAAATTTCAGGCACTATTTTCCTTCCTTCATTTTATGGCGGTCACTTCCGTCATACTGCAGTGCGCGTTGCAGTCGAGAAATATTATATCATTCGGCAGCTGCCTGGTCGCACGATAAAAAGTGATGTTTCCATAAATTTCGAACGGTTCAAGCAGCCATGTTTCAGACGCGTCGTCATTTGGATGAGACCGTCTCAATGTATAGAGTTTCTTGCAAGGATTGAAGGATTGCCATAGAGCGGACACTGTATCTGCACAAGCTTCAAGCGTGGTAGTTCCGTGTGCGTGGGAATTAATGACAACACACGAATTTGCTCTAAACTTCTTCTCTTTTGGCTTCACGAACGTTTGTTACAATGTGAATTGATTATCATCATGAGATATCGCGTTATATCACAATTATTTGGAGGTGCGCATATACTGAATAATGCCTTACTGAGTTTTGAAAACGACGATGGTTGATAAATTTTGAAAGATCAACATGATAACACAAATAGAACTTCTGAAGAGAAATGACGACGACTAGACAAATCCATGCGCTAACCATCGTCACAATTGTAGCGCTATGATTGCAGTGCCAGAGTCCCTTGTAGTTTTGTAAGTGTAAGCGCAGACGCGCCAGCACTGATCGAAATGTTCGTAAGATTGGTGAAACTTTTTCGAAACTCTTGGAAATAAATTTACGTCATGCAGTTGTTTGGATGTGATCATGCGGTTTCTAACTTTCCGCGGGAACAGGTTTATGAAATCGGTACTTGCAATAATTGGACTCACAAACAGATATGAATGTGGCTGGCCGATATATATATATATATATATATATATATATATATACACACACACACACACGCCGGGTGTCCCAGCTGACTTATGCCAAGGGGTTCAAAATGCAATATTAGAGGCAGGGGAGTGAAATCACTAGCATATCGATGACAGCCACTTTACACACTACAGGCAATTGTCGGTTTTGTAAATGATCAATTTATTAATTATGCTAAAAAAATTAAATTGCTAAATACTGATTTTAGGCAACAAACGGGATTTGCAAAGTTCGAGAGCGTCTTCAGAAACCCCCATTGCATTATTTTCGATAAAGAGTCTCACGACCATTTTTTCCAAGGTGCAAAGGAAGCCCACGAAGTACGAAGAAAACTAGCGCATTCGCGCGCCGCGATCATGCTGCTCTCAGCCACGGTTTGAGCGAACGAAATCGGTAGGCTGATAATTTGGCAGTGTTTTCTTGGCCTGCGCTCGCTACAACTTGCACCGTCACGCGCGCCAGTTGGCTGAAATATATATATATATATATATATATATATATATATATATATATATATATATATATATATATATATATATATATATATATATATATATATATATATATATATATATATATATATATAGTCAAGCAAAATCTTTCGTGCAGTGCCTTGACACGCATGCACGCTTTCCTAATTGTTGCTGGTGGGACATTTTGCTCGGCTTCATGATCATGATCAAGATAGTTAATGCGCTTACCGGAAGATTTGCATAGGGCAGGACTGCCATAAACAATGTGCGTATACTGTCTTCTCCCGTGTCTTTTCCCAGTCCCGGCTAAAGGTTTTGATTATGAAATGTTGTCTTTTGTCTCGCATTAGTTATTGCTGGAGCGTACCTGCATCTTAACAGTTAATTGTGAGCTGGCTTTGGAGGATGTTCTTCGATCTGTTTTTGTGTTTTCTTCTTTTTTAAGAGTTGTGTCTTTCTACAGTAACACCCCAATAATCTTGAACTTTCCTTCGACGTTATAGAGAAGTTCCTATTTATCCAGCTAATTTTCAGCATTTACTTCCAATCACTGCAAGAGGATTTATCAGAACAGAAGACACCATACAAACAATCCAACATCCCTACGGATGATGGCAGGATGTTCACTATGAAGTGAATACAATACTAGCCAAAACGCGCCTATGTAATCGCCTCCCCGTGGTGCTTTTATGGGTAACATGAATAAAATAAATAAACATGGTTGCCAGAACAGGAGCGTTAGGATCTCAGACATTATGTCATTACTCGTACAGTCAGCACGTTTTGTATCGTATTCTTGTCAACCTAACTTGAGCCTCGCAGGACATTTATTGCGACTGTTTTTCATTGGCA
The DNA here is from genome assembly GCF_013339695.2 of Rhipicephalus sanguineus. Classification (NCBI taxonomy): domain Eukaryota; kingdom Metazoa; phylum Arthropoda; class Arachnida; order Ixodida; family Ixodidae; genus Rhipicephalus; species Rhipicephalus sanguineus. Next base: position 167,058,107 of record NC_051180.1, on the reverse strand, counting down.
GTGAGAAAACTAAAGCACGTCCTTTCGGTACCTGTGGGTGCGAGTCTAGCCAACAGACGTAGGTTGGCACAACGTGATATAACGGGTGAGTTTCGCACCTGGTTACAGACAGCAGTATACGTGGTCACTTTCCCTAGGGTGACTTTCCTTAAGTCATACAGGGTCACTTTCCTGAGCATAATGCACCTCGTACACTGAGAGCTGTCCTACAGACTGTCGAGTCATGCTCCAGTGCTGCTATATTTAATCCAACAAATCAGCTGTTCGCAAGTGTTATTTGGCTCCTCGAAGGAAGCGAATGACAAAGAGGTCGGCAATACGATAAACGGGACGATCATGAGCACTGACCTCAGTATGAAAGTGAGCGCTCGTTTTAGTGCCATTTACGACCTTGTCCGTATTTCGCTCTGTTTCACTAAGATAAATCCTCTAAAGCACTTGCTAACGCCTACACAATGGCGAATATGTTTGCAGAGGCTACAAAAGGGATGATAAGATTAGTCATGGTTAGAGTTTTATATGCCACAACCACGATGTGATTACGAAGCCCGCCGTAGCGGGGTGCTCCGGATTAATTTCGACCACCTTGGGTTATTTCACGGGCACTTAAATCTAATCTCACGGGTGTTTGTATTTCGTCCCCACCTAAATGCGGCCGCAGTGGCCGGGAATCGAACCCGAGCCCTCGAGCTTAGCAGCGCGACACCTTACGTGCTAAGTTACCAAGGCGGGTGGATAAAAAGGGAAACACGAAGCTTTTGAGGAGTCCACTTTTCAACCAAAGGATAATACTTCATACAACTAATTTAAGACATGACAACGACATTTATGAAACCGATCAACAGCCCATCGCTAAATGCATAGAATATAACGTGTAGTGTCCTTTGAAAGAATTAAGTGCGATATTAGGTATGGGACGTAATCTTTTTATTCCGATAGCGATTATATGGGCACTAGGTGGTTTATTGCAGTCGGCGTCGCCGTGCCGTTCTGTATAAGTATGGGTATGTAGATATGTATACAAAATCCACAAAGAGAAATAGCTCAGAAGAAAATTTTTCCATAGCGTGTGACCGGAAATTTGAACCTGCGACCCCTCGCTCCGTAGCGCAACGCGTTAAGCTGCTCCGCCACACAGCATACTTTCTCTAGCATACGAACAGCGAGCTATTTATATACACCACTTACTTTTGGCTGCACGCAGAGCTCTTAGTTGCTTCAGCGCGGCAGAAGATTGTTCACCATCACCCGTGAGATGGCGCAAAGGGCGCACTTTAAAAGTCGTCGCCCCACTCGTCTCGGGACGCGTGCCTCCGCCCTGTACCTCGACCTACAGGGCGTGGTGGTCACCCGTGCTCGCGCACACATCTCTTGAGGGTTAGGTTTGTGCGTGTTGTCTTTTCACCGCAATGTTTGTGTTTAAGCTCCAGACAGCCCGAAGGTCAATTTGAACGCTGCAGCGGCCGTGTTTGCAAATGGAGTGAGCTGCTAGCTAAAATAGCCGAAGTGGGGGCTAGTTGGTTGTGCGTAGTCGGCACTTGCAGGGCGCTGCTCACACGCAAAGAAGGCCACACGAAAACAACACACACGTATACACAGGACGAGCATGAACTTACATCTGTCACTATTGTTTGTTCGCGCTCGTCCTGTGTATACGTGAGTGTTCCTTCCGTGCGTTCTTCTTTGTGTCTGAGCAGCGCGCTGCACGTGTCGAGTTACTAGTCTTTCTGCGTATGACATTCCATTTGGTTGCGATCGCATTAATTGCTTCGCCTTTGCGGAGAGACTCTGACTTTTTTTAATGCAAGCATTGTGATATCGGTCAATTAATGAATTCACATATGGGGGTGTTCAGATAAGAACGTCGGTGCATGTCCGCGGACACCTTTTAATATCGCTAAAAAAAATATATTTTGCTGTTCGAGTCCACAGGGCCACGAAACCATTCTTAGTTCTGTGAAAAAAAATTTTCCTTAGTAAAAAAAAATTCGAAAGTCTCCACTCAGCAGAACCGCTTCTTGCGAAATGGACGAAAATGGGACTTTTTCGAGGTCCTACAAAATAACTATTGTATCTGTGAGTCCCAAAATTTTGCGGTCTCTACGACACTTTCTGCGTGGACCCAGTCTTCCTTCAATGCCTGTCTCGCGTCCTGTGTGCATTAGGGCTGAAGAAACTGTTGAATGCAAAAACCCGACTCGAGTGTGCATCTACACGAACTTTTTCCCATAATTGCTTTCGCCAGGAACAATACTACGACGAGTACAAACAAGCATAAGTACGAACTTGCACTTTAAAGCAACTCTTCATCTTTTTTCTGTCAATTTGATGTGGTTTGAACACGAGAGAACATATTCAACACCTAAAGATCATGACAATGGTAACTACAGCTACGTGCTCGCTCATTTAAGTGGTTACGCGTGAAGTCAATTTGGACACTTCGGTGGCTTTGTAACTCCGACCTCACAAAACTAATGCAACATTTTTTTTTTCAGATTAAGTTAGACCACGCACAGGACTTTAATTCTGGGGAGTTTAAAGAAAATCTAAGCTGGCTTCTTTTTTTAATTGCATTTAAAATATTGCTTTAGAGACATGCCTTCTCTTATGTATTTTTGGTTTGAATTTGACATCATTCTCGGCAATACTATTTCACAAAATTCTTAAAGTAATGTGTGGCAACACTCTGGAAACTTTTGGAAATCATGAGTATTATAGACGTGAAGCGAAAAATATGAAACTAGAGCAATATTGAGCAATGTGGCGTATTTGCGATTCTTTTTTCATAAAATATGGGCAACAAACTTGCAACGTAGCAACATTTCGTAAGCATGCGTTACTCTTAGTATGCCAGGAAAAATTTTGAGACTCACAGCCACAATAGTTATTTTGTAGGACCTCGTCAAATTCCTATTTTCGCACAATTCGCAAAAAGCGGTTCTGCTGAGTGGAGACTTCCGAATTTTTTTTACTAGGGCAAACTTTTTTTGCAAGACTAAGAATTGTTTCGTGGCCCTGGGTACTGGAACAGCAAAATACATTTTTTGCAACGAAATTAAAGGTGGTCCACGGACATGCACCGACGTTCTTCTCTGAACACACCCATATGTGAATTCGTTGGCAAGATATTCGTAAGCTTTACATGACTACACGTGGTTAAGGACTGGAGAAAATAGTGGATAGAAGCGGTGTCCTATTGGACGTCTGGTGAAAACTGGTTATTCTTGAAGCAATGACGTGTCTGTTGAAGAGAAGTTATTCTACGGGGTCCTTTCTTGAATTCTTTTCTCTTCCTGTAGACTACAACTAGCAACTACTGCTGTGCCCTATAGAGTAATCGAACAGGATGAATGCTCCAACAGCATTGACCACCCAGTTCTCGAGTAGACAAGGACTATTTAATTTTTGTTTTTAAATCTTGAATATTCACGCATTTCTGTTGTAAGCACTGAATTTCTAACTGAACAAGCGTGGTGTTACGCGTGCAAAGACACTTCTGAGCATGGTTCACTCGACTATTGGGAGCATTCGGGGTCGCAACGACGGCCTGATGAACTCTGCGCGGCAGCAGGAAGCACACGTTCTTGGGCGAAGGTAATATTCCACGCTGCTGCCCCTTTTGCCGATTCACTGCCCCATGCTTCCTAAACTCAACGTACCTCGTAATCAACAGCGGTCGCGATGAGAAATAGCACAAGTTGAAACACAGCACCTTCGAATTACCGCTCCCCTACCTCGCTGAATATCCCAGGTACTGCGCAAAAAAAAAAAATAAGAAGAAGAAGGAAAAAACAAGACGGGAAATACTTTCAACACAGTTTACTGAAGAAAAATTGACATGTTTTAGAGCGCAGCTCTTAGGAGCCCGTTAATACGTTGAGCGGCGTTGCCGTCGCCGTCGATGGCGTAACCGATAGACATGAAAAAATAAAATGAGCAAAAAATGCACAGGATTGAATGCGATTTGAGCCCGGGCCCTCGACTATTCTACCACAGAGCCATGCTCGTGCTTGAAACTCATTTGCAAAACGATCATATACAGGCGTCATGTCAGGCAAGGAATCGCGTTAACCTATGTAATATAGCGTGGCAGAAGAGTAGAATAACAACCAGTCATCACACAATGCTAATTGCGCAACGAGTGTGTGGTTTAATGCTTCCCAACCACTGCGAAATGTCCAGCCAGAATTCTTCATCGTCATCAGCCACATACAGCATCAACAAAGTGCACATGATACCTTACAGATGTGTAGCGGGTACCTCACTTATCCGCAGAAAGACGAATAATGGCGTAGTGGGTGCTGTCCTACTTCACAAAAATTATGATTTATGCCGTAGTGGACACCTTGCATGTGTACTTGTATTTGTTGTTCCAAGAGAGCTCAGAATGGGCTCTAGAAAGGCCGCTCTTCCAGCTTTCGATGGGATTGTGCTGCGCGTTCCGCGCAGGCCTGGCGTTTTAGAGCGCAGCTCTTGGACGCCCGTTCCTGCGTTGAGCGGCGTCGACGTTGGCGTCGGCATAACCGATAGAGCGAACGAGGACGAATGAGAGCGAACGCGTAGCACTCGAGCGCTGGCAGGTTTCTGCGGCAATATGTAACGAATGTTACATTGATACGACTGCGGAAAGCCAAAACTTGAAACACAGTTGGCGTTGCCCCAACAAGAAGCTGCGCTCAGAATTCGCATTAGGCAGTATCGTAATCGTCTGTGAAGGCACCGTCTACTGACCAGAGGCAGCTGCGTCGCTCGCTGTGGGCCGTCTCAAGTTGGCTGACATTGGCCGCTAGGGGCAGGTAGAAAACAGACGCTCGCACGCGTCCCCACTTCTCACCCAGCCACAGTCTGTACACTCATGCAGAGTTGGAGAGACGCTCATCGCGTTTTATTTTGTCCCTGGGCCGTCTCAACGTTGCCTTCTTTATCCGCTAGGCTGTGCGTTCTGGCGCTGCAGGCACACGTGGGAACTCGACTGCACGCTGGCATGCGCAACAACACGTGTGTGTCAATGCGTAATAACTATAGAGAGTTGGGAGTTTGGCTAGTTGAAACAAATTATTCATAATGGTTCTGAGCGCAAAACACATACACGGGACAAAAGAGCGCTCTTTTCCCTTGTCTGTGTTTTGCACTAAGAACTATTTATAATAGATAACTGTGTTGACCAAGGAATGAAAACTCTCTGTCCGATAGATGAAGATAGGCAAGAAAAGCCTGGTTTTCTTTCCTTTTGTGTGACTTTCTTCCTAATTTGTTGCGCTGTGCCGACGATATTTAGTAAGAACCAACTCCCCCATGTCATCCTATGGTTGCTGCACGCTGACTATCGCAGCCGCAGCATATCACAGTATCTCCAAAAAGGGAGCGCGAGCCATCCATGCGCATACGGGACACCATGGTGGCTGCGGCAACGGCGAGAACCCTACATTCTAGCTCATTGCTATGGCCGCTTCTATGTTCTGCATAGCATGTTGAAATGGCATTGATGCTGTTCAGAATATTTTCTTATCACGTCAGGGTGAAACTGCGAATCCAGTTTGTATCTATAACGCTATTAAACGAATTGTAGCACAACAAAATACCATCCGTAACATTATTCACACCTTCGGGTCTTCTGTTTGTTCTTTATCTGATTCATCTCACTAGTAAATTTCACTTCTTACACCATTTGTGTATAGCTTATTCTTCGGGACCTTTTTACGTTTTCTTGCTTCTGCCCTTTGTGTAACAAAAATACACCATTACTAATGCCTAGAGTTGCTCATGGACACTCTCAGAAGTAAATGAATGAATGAAATAATATGATTTAAATGAAAGACTACAGTGAAATGTAGTTATTAATGTACCAAGGCCTGGATTATTTAAGGTAATATGCGAAACGTGAATTAACCCACCGTTTGTTCGGAAGTGTGCTAGTTTTTTGTTTTGTTTTTTTTTTGTCAAGGAACCATTTACCGCATTTCCTAAATCCACAGTGGAAGAATCAGAATCAGTTTATTCACGGTCATAATTGTATGATATGTATAAACAGAAGGAGGTCCCGATACAGAAGAGTACTGAAGTTTCTTTCCCTGCGCCTTGAACTCTGCCACAGGTCGCCTCTGCAAGCAAGGGGACCGGGAAGTGATTGTGCCACAAAACGAGCCAATTTCTATCCACTATTCGAAGGCGCACAACCAAAGTTCAGGTGGCTTCAGAGCCTCGTATCGGGTGAACGGTAAGACTATTTCATTCGACAGTACTTGTTTCTTCTTGTCTTTTCTTTCTCAATCCTGTGCTTAACTGCGTACTCTCGTCTGTCTGTTGACAACCCATCACCTTTGAAACCGGTATACATAGTGACGTTTCGGCCGCGTGTGCCTTGTGCTAGGTATTGACTGCGTTTCCTCTTGTGGATGTGCCGGGCCCAAGTTCTGTGCAGGCGTTCTTTCTGGCGACACACGGAAATATCGACCGAGTCGTCAAGTAATTATGCGCATTAAAATACATTGAGGACAATAAATCAGAATTTCATGCAGTTCGTAGGATTTGTGAGCCTTTTTGTTTTTCTTCGTAAGCTAGAATCGCGAGGTATGAGAACAGTGTGAAAGATGATTGTTGGCTCCATAAAGCGGCAAAATCCACAGAAAGTAAAGGGGACTTGGGCGAGTTTGTGTTTAGTCGTCATTCCGTGTGGGTGAAGCAGCGCACAGATATACGAATAAGGAGAACACGTGAAAACAAGACAGCAAGAGAGCAAGCAACACAATCCTTTCTGGTCAAATTTTATTTTACTTAAACACTGCAGAACACACTGTTTGACCAGAATCTCGGAGCTTCAGTGTTGCCCCGTTGAAGGACTGTACTTTCGCGATATTAAATATTGTGACGTGGTTGTGACGGTTAATATTGCGGCAGTGACATCGTTAAAGACGAAACTCTTTATTGGGTGAACTTGTGCCCAGAAACACTGCAGACACACTCAGTGAAATGATAGCGTCAAGCACAATCGTCGGTCGTCCGTGAAACGCGTGGGCTTTTCTACATGCCTAACGGAACCTTCCAGCGTTATCGCTAGTGCTATCCTTAGTTCGAGACGAAACTCAACTTATCGCGTCGTGCCCGTAATCTTATCAGCACTTTCTACAACAATCGCGAAGCTCCCCATGCAATCCTGCGCGATCTTCGCGGGGCTTCGTTAACACGTGTAACGGTAACGTAGCCGTGAGCGCGCGTGGCAATATATATTACACATTTTGTTTCACTTTATCGAAGTCTTCTAAATAATTACGTGCAAATCTTGCAAAAAATATCATCATAATGATACGTTGATGCATCCATACCTGTTTATTGCATAATTACGCATCTTTCCTTGCTGCTCAGCATAATTCTACGTATGTCCAAGAACACGTCTCGCGGATTTTTTTTATGTACCTTCTCTTATGCTAGTTACTTACATGGGCAATGAGAACTATCAGTGAGCACTGCTGTGCTTATTTCGATATTTCTTTATTTCATGTTGGATGTACGGTGCCTGTATTCAAATAAAAATTGTTGTCTTGCCCTAAAGATCTCAGCCCGCCATTTCCCCCTTGAACAAGTTTATAACTATGACTTAACGTATCCATAAGTTGCTGTAAACTTCAACTCTTTCACACTACATTTAGGGATGCGGTTGAAGTGCCATCAGCATTTGAGATGAGAAATACAGTCTCTTTGTACAATACTTGATTTCATTTTTTGTGCCGAATCGTGCTCCACAACATCTCTATCAGGATAGGATACTGCATCCGAAGTCTGAACGAGTTTTCGATACACCTTGAAACTCTGACCTGTATATTAATACAGGACAATCAGTATTCACTTTGTAGGAAACATCGATATTGTCGAGCGTGGCGTAGCGGCTACTGCTGTAAGTGAAATGCTGAGGCTCGTTGCCACAGCATCCCGGTATTTCAGCAGCTGTCGGTAATTTTGCGGTTTGCTACCACATACAGAGTCAAGAAATTAAAATCGGGTCTCTTTGAAGCTATTTGGCGAATACGCAAAATGTACGTTGTACAATGAAGTGAGCGTCACTGTACTCTCCTTCTTGTCAGACTGCGGTGGACGGCTGAGCATTCGCGACAACATGGAGTTCATCACTACTCCGAGGTTTCCTGACGACTACCCACCCAACACCGACTGTGTCTGGATCATCGAGCCTGACGTCTGGGGCACGCAGGTCAAGGTACGAAAATAGCAAGCTTTAGAAGTATAGCGCGTCCAATAGATAAGGCGTCATGTCCGGCTTCTGTTCCGGGACGTGCTCGTGGCATTCTTTTATTGCGATAGCAATCATGTGGACACTCCCGGCAGGTTTTTACCGTCGCCGTCATGTTCCATATAAGTCCCAATCGACAACATTGTCCCCTGCGCCGTATGTTATACGTGCGAGTAAAAAGTCACAGTTTCGCCGCAAGGGCGAAGCAATGAATGCGAGAGCAAGAAATTAATGCTATACGAAGTGAGGCTCGCCAATGGATACTCTCAGTTTGAGCAGCGCTCATGTTTCAAAGGCGGCCGAATCAGCGAAGGAAACTAGCGTGCTTCAAGTGTCGAGCTGTGACACTTGATAGCTCGCGCTCATCTTCTGTTTGTTCGTTTAGCGGCGTCCCTTGAGATGGAGTGACTTTCGTACACTCCGTAACATGAGCGCGGACATCACGGTGAAAGATTGAAACATTCCTCTTCCCCTCACCACGAGAAAATCGCGCGAGCATACAGCGGAAGGGCAAGGTTCTCCCTGCGCAAATATAAGAAGCGAGCGAGCTCGCCGACGACTTTTAAATGCGCCCGTCGCGCTCCTAGCGCCATCTCGCTGGTAATGAAGAAACGCTTATTATCGCCTGCCGTCTCTGAGTCCGTCCAGCGGTAAAGGGTGTGTATAACGCTCGCCGTTAGCGACGTGGAGGATCTGCGTTTCGTGGCGTAGTGGACAGCGCCACTCGCTGCGGAGCAAGAGGTCCCTGGTTCGATTCCGCACTTCGGAAGCAATTTCTGAATTACTATTCTTTGGGGAATTTATACATATATACATACTTATACATATACGGTGCATGACGGCGGCGACGGCGACGGCAAAATCCAGCCGAGACTGTCCATATAATTGTTATCGCAATAAAACGCGCGAGCGCTGCCGACGAGCGCGCCTGAACAGAGACGAAAAGAGCCGGCCATCTCCGTCGCACGAAGGGCGCATGCGAGGGAGGGCTGCCGTTGACGGCTCCTCAAGCGGAGAGGAAACGCGCCGCCTGTTTTTCATCGTGTGATGGAATATGAAGAAACGCCCGATATTCGCTTCATACGTGATTCATTTGACACTGATGAATTAGTCATCTTATAGTTCTCAGAACTAATCTCTATCGAGCAACATAAACAAATAAAACAATCAGATAAACAAGGAATAAACGATGCGTCTCAAGTCACCCTGCAAGCGTAAATCCGCACTAAAAGTCCGTTTTAAGCGGCGGTAGCTATCAGTGTAACTGGAGACCTTTCTGATGTACGGCACTACGACGCGAAGCTCTTCCTCGAAAGTCAGAGACGTAAAAAAATATTCTGGTATGAATGCTCGCGACGCCCATCATATACGTAGTTAAGAGCATGGCCTAGTGGAGAAGTAAGTCCAGAGTACCTTGCGCATAGGGTGCCTCGATGTGCTCCTCCGGAACAAGGTGGAGACGCTGCTTTTGTGGACGACATATTGGTTCAACCGTTCGTGTTCGGTGGCAATGCCTGGCATGCAAAGATGGAACGCTTTCAGCGAAATGCGCGGTAATTTGGCTCATTTTATCCCTTCTGGTGGTAGGGCTTGCACATATAATGTTAATAACAAATAGATCAGGCACTAATTATTACGCACGAAGCATTTGATGGCAAAATGAAGGCATTTAGCGCGTATCTATCGGTATAGCTATCTCATTGGCTGCGTAGGTCCTCGTGCTCTCGCGGCCGATTAAGTTGAGGAGTACCAAAGTTGACATGGCATGAAAAGAGCATATGAAAAACATAAATAACTGCTCATTACATGAATATCATGACATGCCTTTAATATACGCCATGACATACGTGACATGGTGAAGAAGCTACAACGGCCGCTTGGTCAACTTCATGTATACCAAAATTGACATGGTATGAAAAGAGCGTAAGGAAAATATACATGACTGGTCATAACACGAAAACCTTGTCATGCATGTCATATAGGTCATGACATACATGACCCGGTCATGGAGCTCTTACAATTGTGGCGGTTTGGGCGTGTTGGTATGACATGACCAATAAATTCTGTTCCCCTGGCTTCAATAAAGTGTTGAAAGTTAGCGCCTTTGTGTCATACGTGTTCTTTGTCCTGGTCTGTATGTGCGCTTAGAATTTAGAGCTCTTACGGCCGCTTTATTAGCTTTATGCGTACCAAAACTGACACGGCATTCTAGGAACGTATGGCTAACATGAATAACTGGTCATAACACGAAAATCATGTCATGCATGTCATGTGCGACATGACACACATGACAGTCACAATGTTCTAACGGCCATTTTATCAACTTTATGTCTACCAAAAATGACAGGGCATGATAACAGCGTAAGATGAAAAAAAAACTGACTGGTCATAAGACCAAAAAGATCTCATGCATGACAGATATGCTCCGGTCATGGAGCTCTAACAGCCACTTTATTAATTTAGCTTAATGTGGATTAGCTTAGTCTGGCTTAATCCGGATGGACTTAACGTGGCCATGCTCCGGCATCCAACAGGCTAGACATTCTCAACTCACTCCAAGTTCACTTGCTCGTGATGAGCTTAATGTGGATTAGCTTAGTCCGTCTTTATCCACATTGCCTTTTGTGGCTATACTCCGTCATCCAACTGGCTATAGGCAATCTCAACTTACTCAAAATAGATTTCTTTAGGATTAGCTTGATTCGGATTAGCTTAATCCGGCTTAAACCGGTCTGGCTTAACGTGGCCATGCTCAGGCATCCAACAGACAAGACAATCTCACTCCAAATTCGCTTGCTTGTGATTAGCTTATGCGGATTAGCTAAATCCGGCTTAATCCACACTGTTTTGTGGCCGTACTCTATCATCCAACTGACTAGATAAACTGAATTTACTCAAAATGGCTGGTTCGGGATTACGTTAGTCCGGATTAGCTTAACCCGGCTTAATCCGGGCTAGATTAAGCCGGCTTAATCTCTGTTGTCTTATTGTGCCCATACTCAGTCATCGAAATGGTAGGCAATTTCAACTTACTGATAAGAGACTTGCTCAAGATAGCTTACTTCGGATTAGCTTAATCTGGCTTAATACCGATGGGCTTAACATGGCCATGCTCCGGCATCCAACAGGCTAGACAAGCTCAACTCACTCCAAATTCACTTGCTCGTGATTAGCTTAAGGCAGATTAGCTTAATCCGGCTTAATCCACAATGCCTTATTGCGGCCATATTCTGTCATCCAACTGGCTAGGAAACCTCAACTTACTCAAAATTGGATGGTTCAAGATTCGGACTACCTTAATCCAGCTTAATCGAATTTAATCGGATCGGCTTAATGTGACCATACGCAGTCACCCGAACGACTAGTCATTCTCAATTCACTCAACACTGACTTGTTCAGGACTTATTTAGTCATGCTTAATCCGAAAGAACATAGCCTAGTCGGGTCTAATGTACCTCATGGCTATATGCCATCTCATCTTGGACCGGATTAGCGTGATCCGACATAATCTCCACTAATCTTGCCTAATGCCACTTGATAGGTATCTTTCTGTATAGATTGGTATCGACTAGCGGTAAATTGGCTTCTTCAAACTGAATTAGGCTGCGATATACAGGCTTAACGAGGCTTTTTCTAAGCTTACCCTGGTTTAATCCGGCGGCTTAATTGGTATCAATGAGTATCGATCAGTATTGATTTGCATCGATTACTATTGATTGTTTTGACTATGCTTATTTAGCATGAGCTATGATTAACTTGTCTTGACCAAGCTTATCTAAGCTTATCGGCAAGGTAGCCGAAGCATCTATTCACTCCGCACGGCTTAACGCAAAGCTTAACATCCTTTTGTAAAAGCAGCTTCGCGCGATGATTATGCGATGCAGCTATAGCGAGACAAGCAAGGATTTCTTTAACAGCGTGCTCACTGCCAGCGATAAAAAATGCACGGCCACATGCTGGACAAGTCAACAACTAACCTGGCATATCTTGGTGCTGTCGGTCGGATGCCAGCAGTCGCGTTTCACTTCTGCTTCCCATTTTTTTCTTCGCTCGCTGTTACGAGGGAAGCTAAACATTCGCTGGCCTTTCGCGTGTGAACTAGTACACAGTGGCACACACCAGCCTGTCATAGCGGCCAATGAACGGATCTCAATACGTCAAGAACAACGCGTTTACAGCACCGTTCCCGCGCTGGCCTCTGCGCGCCGCCCGACACTTTTGAACCAATATGGCCGCCAGGGGGCGCGGAGTCTTTCAAAAGTTAACGTGGGGCCGAAGTGTGAGGGGCAGATCACGTGGGAAGTCGGAAACAGGCAATCGAGCATTGATTATTGTCTCATGACAGAAGGAATATATGACAAACTTAGAGAGATGAGAATAGACGAGGAAGGCATTAACAGCTTGGGTAGTGATCATAAACGCATAATATTACAAATGGGATATAAAACTGAAAATAAGAACATAGAATCAAAATTTGGCAGCTTGTATCTAAATGACAAACAAATAACGAATGTAGCCGCAAGAGTCGAAGAAAAAGTAGACGAACTGCCAGGCAAAGACTGGAAGTATAGTGAGCTGCTACATATAATCACAAAAGAAATGGAAAAAGAGAAGAAAACTATTTGTTGGAAAGGAAAGAGAAAGCCAAAAAGTTGGTGGAACAAAGAAATCCGGGAGGCGATCGAGAAGCGACGTGAGGCATCACGGGAGCACAGACAGGCAAAAAAAGAGAAGCGGCCACAGGACGAAGTCAACCAAATATGGGAAATATATTTAGAGCAAAAATCCATCGTGCAGAAATTAGTCGAGGCAAAAATTAAAGGTGAAAGTGAACGCTGGATGACAGAGATTCGCGAAAAGAAGAAGGCCGCGCCTAGGATATTTTGGAGCCACCTAAAAGCGCTAGGTAGGAAGTCTGTCACAATGCAACAACGTTTGGTAGATGAAGGAGGAAATCAATTGGAAGGGCATGAAGCGCTAGGTTACATCCGAAAGATAACAGCCGATTCGTTTAAAAAGGTCACCCAGGGGATTCCCCCGGTAGGTAATAGTACGCAAAGGAGTGCAACTGACGAAGATGTAGTACTATATAGAGAATTTCGATTGGAAGAAGGCCGAAGGAAAAATTCCTAAGCGCACTACTCCGGGCTTAGATGGGGTGCCCGTCAGCCTCATTAACGAACTCGGACATAACACTAAAGAAGCACTGCTGAAAGCCGTAGAAAAGTGCTTACAGGAGCGGGAAATACCAGACAGTTGGCGAAAAAGTAGAATGAACTTAATCTATAAAGGCAGGGGAGAAAAGGATAACATTCGCTCGTATAGACCGCTAACCATTACATCGGTGCTATACAGGCTGGCGATGCAGGCAGTGAAATTAAAAATAGAAGCGTGGGTAGAACAAAATGATATTTTGGGAGAACTTCAGAATGGATTTCGAATCGACAGGCGGTTAGACGATAATCTGTTTGTTCTTACCCAGTGTATAGAAATATCGAAAATAGAAAACAGGCCCTTATACATAGCTTATCTAGATATCACCGGAGCGTATGACAACGTTAAGCAGGAAATTTTGTGGGATATATTGAAAGAAGTGGGCATAGGGGACGACTGTATACAGCTTTTGAGGGAAATGTACCGAGAAAATACAGTTTGTATAGAATGGGAAGGAATAAGTAGCAAGGACAGCGTTGAAATTAGCAAGGGGCTGAGACAGGGATGTCCTTTGTCCCCGCTGTTATTCATAATGTACATGGTGAGGATGGAAAAAGCGCTAGAAGGTAGCAACATTGGATTTAATTTGTCACACAAACAGGTCGGCACGATGGTTGAGCAGAAGCTTCCAGGTCTATTTTATGCTGATGATATTGTCTTATTTGCGGACAGTCAAGATGATATACAGCGACTGGCAGATATATGCGGAAGGGAATGTGAGGCTCTAGGACTAGGATTTAGTGCAACAAAATGTGGATTGATGGTATTCAATGATCACGAAGACCATGCGGTCTTCATACAGGGCCAAAAAATACCGAGGGTAAGCGAGTACAAGTACCTCGGAGTATGGGTAAATGAAGGGGATATATATATGGAGGTACAAGAGAAAGCAGCGGTAGCAAAGGGAAAGAGGAATGCTGCAATTATGAAGCACAGAGCTTTATGGGGATACAATAGGTACGAGGTGCTTCGAGGGCTGTGGAAGGGTGTGATGGTCCCGGGGCTTACATTTGGGAACTCAGTGATTTGCATGAAGTCAGAGGTACAATCAGGAATGGATGTAAATCAAAGGATGGTGGGCCGCCTCGCGTTGGGCGCTCACGGGAAGAGGACAATTGAGGCTGTAAAGGGTGATATGGGATGGACAGGCTTTGAAGTGAGGGAAGCTCAGAGCAAAATGAGATTCGAAGAGAGGCTGAGGAAAATGAAGAAGAGTAGATGGGCAGAGAAGGTTTTCAGGTATTTGTATAGAAAAAGCGTTGACACGCAGTGGAGAAAGAGAACTAGGAGGTTCACCAGTAAATATACGGCCAGCAGTGCGGGCGATATGGCAACAGGGAGCATTAAGCGGAAGGTCAGGGAGGCGGAGAGGACTTATTGGATGACAGCGATGGAAAAGAAGCCGGCTCTGAGTAACTACCGAAAGGGAAAAAACGAAATAAGGAGGGAAAGGTTTTATGATAATTCAAGGGGAAGCGCTTTACTGTTTGAAGCAAGGTCGGGCTGCCTTAGAACGCGAAGTTATAAAGCGAGATTCAGTAACGAAGACGAACACTGTACATGCTGCGGGGGAACTAAGGAAACGATGGAACATGTACTGATTGAATGTGGCGATATTCACCCAGGTATACTTGTGGGCACGAGTCTACAGGAAGCCTTGGGTTTTAGGGACAACAATGGAAAGCTGAACACGTCCGCGATAGAAATAAGTAAGAGACGGTTAGAGTATTGGTGGCAGAAGAGTAGAGATAAAGTACAGAAATAAATAATGGGGGGGGGGGGGGAATAAGGTCATTCTGCCTTAAGAGGCAGAGAGATAGACCGTACGTGAATTTATAAATTTTTTTTGGTATAATAAGATAGATTTAATCAATGTAGACAAGGTATTAGGCCAGCATGAAACAAGGAAGTTTTTTTTTTCTTTTTTCTTCGAGCATGGTGGCAGACATGTCACCGCCCCGTTATAAAGGGGACGTTCATAGCATCCATCCGGTGTCTCCACCCTGGAAGCGGAGGCGCGCGCACATCGGGGCACCCTACCTTGCGCAAGGTGATTGCTGCCACCTTGCGCAAAGCGGCTGCAGCTCGAGAGCTTTCGTGTAACACGCGGCACAATGGTGAAGCAGCGCTGTTTGGCCGCGTTACCTATATGTGCCCTCGTGACCTCAAGCAGTTGCAGCGTGGATTCGCCGATATCTATAATCAAATGATAGATTTATTTCCTTTCCTACTGGAACATTACATAGCCTCAGATAAAAGTCAGACTCAGCGTCCGCAGCGTTTTAGAAATATCTTAATAATTATTAAATAGAATAATAATCAGGCATAAAATGCTAACAAAATGAATCAATAAGCCTATCACCATTCTGGTGGGTGTGTAGAGGGGCATATGGAAGATGCAGCGCCAATTCCTTTGGTATTCGAACAAAGCACTACCTCGGTGGTTGTATCACATGGAAAGCTAAACTCTATTCTATAGTAGACTACACAGTACTCCATTCCGCAAAACAATTTTTTGTGAGCAACGCTGCTTCTCAAAATTTGAGTCATCGTGTATCATGTGCACTTTATGTGTTCAATCCGGGGGGACAGCTTGCGCTGTCCCATAGTAGATTGCGTAAAGTACCCGAAGTCGTTAACAATTTGTTCTAAACACATAGTGCTCGAAATTGTCGATTTCTTCTTTTTTGGAAACATCACACGTTTCTTTAAATTAGGCAAGGGACAGTTGGAGTTTCCAGTGACTCCGCACTGACAGACTTCTCACTGTTATATGGGTCTATACGTGACAGTCTTCAACATGTGAACCATTTGTTCCGGTTTATTGCTGCTTTAATTTGTGCGGTTTTGGATACGCAGAGATAAGTCCGTGTCTTAGTTTTCATGTGTAAAACGTATGTACTGCTTTACAGCAGAGCTGTTAAGCTTTTCGTTACGCCGTGTGGCGACACCAGAAAACTATCGTCATCATGAACAGGCATGCGCTCTCTTCGTCCTTCTTCTTCATCTTCTGCTTCTCTCCCAAAACACGCGCGTCGATTTGTCCGGATTGAGATGCCATAACACTGATGGGCGAGAGAACGAGTACAGAGAAATGTACCTACCGTTAAAGGGACACTAAAGAGAAACAATGAATTGGTTTAGATTGATAAAGTGTGCTCGGAGAACTCTTGTGTAGTTTATTTCACCACCATATGTTTATTATTAGAGGAGAAAACCAAGTTCAAAGTTTCATTTTTTTAATTTCGCGCCGAACTTTGTAATTCCTGACGTAAAAGACTTCAAAGAGCATTTAACGTATTTTGGCGCGACTGGCTCGACGAAATTTCCACAAACTCGTTATGTCAAGTCTCTGGCCCCCTCAGAGGACAATGTACTTCGATTTAACCGATTAGGAACTACGTACGCCCAAGCAGGCGCCGTCAAAAATATGTGACGTCACGGCAAATGGTGCGGGAATTCCAAGATGGCGTCGCCACCTGTATTTTCTTTTTGCGCGTTTTCTCGCTTATTAAGCGTCTTCTCGCAGTAAGCGTGGTGTTTTTGGTATCGTTGAAGACTACTTTACTAATACGAGAAAAATCGTTTTGCTCTTTAGTGTCCCTTTAATATACCTACCATTTGACGGTGCTCGACTGCTGACCCGAAGGTCGCGGGAACGAATCCCGGCCGCGACGGCCGCATTTCGATGGAGGGGAAATGCTAGAGGCCCGTGTACCTATAGATTTAGGTGCACGTCAAAGAACACCAGATCGTCGAAATCACTGGAGCCCTCCAGTAAGGCTTCCTTCATAATGATATCACGGTTTTGAGACGTAAGACCCTAACAATTATTATTATTACGAGTACAGAACGAGATCATATCACCAGTAGCGGCAATAGGCTTATTCGCGCAACGTTTTACTATTACTTGAGGAGTCATAGGTGTGCATATGTAATGTTTATTAGACTGATATAGAAGCGGGCAGCCAGGAGTGCAACCACAATTGTCCTGACATGACGTGTGTACATGGTGTTCTTCCGAAGCAGTGTGAAGCACTGGCGTGGCTCTGTGGCAGAATACTCGACTGCCATGCAGAATGACTGGGTTCGACTCCGGCTTGAGCCGTGATTTTTATTCCTTGCTTCTATGGGGATGGTTCACCCATCGACAATGACTCCGACGCCGGCACCGCATTTTCTGCGACAAGGGCTCCTTCACGCTGTCGCGTTAAGATTTCCGAAGTCTTGGTAGCGCATACCCGTATACGACGGGCTGTGATATGCGGGTGTAGGCACACGTGACAGCTGTAAAGGATTTCATGGCGTGTGTGGCATCAAGTCACACCAAGTTAAGGAGACGACCAGGAGAGCCCCAAGACGTTGGCGGCTAGATAGATAGATAGATAGATAGATAGATAGATAGATAGATAGATAGATAGATAGATAGATAGATAGATAGATAGATAGATAGATAGATAGATAGATAGATAGATAGATAGATAGATAGATAGATAGATAGATAGATAGATAGATAGATAGATAGATAGATAGATAGATAGATAGATAGAAACGGTGAAAGTGCCTTTGGTTCGCTAAATGCTTCCCATTTAAAACATAGAAAGACAGAGACAGAAATAGACAGAGACACACGGAGATAGAAAGAAACAGACAAGAAAAAGAGCAATTCATAGCCATGTATGGTATAGTATAGCAAGAGGTGGGAAAGGGAAGTGAGCGTGAAAAGGGGGGAAAGGGGAGGGCAACGCCACCAGCTCTGCTGCTTCCTCAGTCTTCGCACCAATAGTGCATAGCTGCCCCAATTTTCTTGCTTCTTTTGTTCGTTTCTGTACAAGTTACGTGTCCAGTGAAACTTCCCCTTTCGACCTCATTGTGCGCATAGAGAGCGCTGTTAAAGTGCGTGCATTGTACGCTAAGGCGTTCACCTTTTCTTTTTAACGCTTCCTCTGTCGAGATTTTTGGACAATAACGACAGAAAAATACCGATTTATTAAATATTCCTATTTAATTCCATGTGTCTTGGAACAGCTCAAAAATTATTTGCAGACACTTTATTCGCAAGACGCACGCTAAATGTTTTTTTTTTTTTTTTTAATATGCAGTGCGTTGAATTCACTGCGCTGCACCACGGAAATTTCCCTACCGCTGCAGTCTTCGGTGCAGAAAATCTCTGATGATGATGAATTAACGTTTATTTTCGAAAGAGTATGCCGGGGCAAGCCCCGGTTGTACCCTACGGGGGAGGCTCTCTGCCGAGTCTCTGAACTTCCTTAAGATCGTTTTAAGGGGTGGAGGCGTCTAGAACGTCGCTGTTGCCGGCACACGCGCGCCGCTCGCTCTCAAAGGAGGACGCCATTTTCTTATCCTGGTTACCAGAATCAAGTCCCTTCTCGACGAAAATAGGTTATCTGAGCGCATTTTTTTTTTTAATTTTTACTGCGCCGTCTGTTGAAGCCAAAGAGAACTCGGGACGGCGAATTGGGGTACCTTAACTGCGGCGTCCCAAACCGCTTGTTTGGGCGTGAACGAAACCAGCTCGTCTTCGGCGGGAGCGGCACAAGCGTGTGGATGAGCTGAGCTCGTCTACGCTAGGAAAAGGGTTAAACATGGATTCTTTTGTGTTATGCACAGCTTCATATTGCTTTCAAGGTATTTGCAAACTGGTAGCGAAGACTCCATGGAAGCCAATATGTCAATTAAATTGCGCCTTGTTATAACTTCGGATCAAGAAATGATTGTAAACAAGGAGCTTTAAAAAGAATTTTTCAACCTCCTTGGTTGCAATCGTCGCTATCTACGTCACGTGGGGAGCAATAACAGCCAGCAAGAAAAGCTAAAAAGTCACAGTTACGGCGCAAGGGCGAATCAATGAATGCGATAGCAACAAATTGGAATGTCACACAAAGAACGGCAAGCAGCTCGAGACTTGCAGCGCGCTAGCTGCTAAATCACAAAGGACGCACGAAGAGAGCAGCGCTGCTCAAGCACAAAACAATACGCTTGAAAAGAACGCGCAAGTACACACAGGACGAGCACGAACTGTCACAGTTTTTACTTCAACTAGCTCCTACTTTGGCTCTTCTATAGCTAGCAGCTCACTTCTTTCGCAAACATAGCCGCTGCAGCGAGTGAAGTTACCTTCGTGCGGTCTGTAGATTAAACGCAAACTTTGCCGTAAAAGCTCAAGGCGTACAAACCTCCCCCCTCAAGAGATAAGGCGCGAGCACGAGCGACCACGCCCTGTATGTCAGAGTACAAGTCGGAGACGGACATCCCAACTCCGGCGAAACACAAGAGAGTTTTCCAAATGGGGACCCAAAAAGCTAGGGGACCCAAGAAACTTGCGGGCCGCCAGGGCGCATGCGCAGAACCCAAGGCACTCTTGGGTTTTGGAAAAATTGGAAACTAGCGTGGGTCGTCAGCAGACGACGCAAACGCAGTGCGGGCGACGACGCAACTTGGCCCGCGTCTTGCATAATTTTAATGGAGTTCTACCATTGGGGACCCTAGACACTGGGTCCCCAAGCTGCGCTGGGCAGGCTGCTCTTGTGTTCAGAGGAGCAGAAGTGTTTGAGAATGCGTTGCTGGGCGAGTTGGTGCATTATCTTAAAATAAAAGCAGAGCGGAAAAAAGACGAGACACAAGAGACAAGAAGACGGGACGGGCGCTCACTACCAACTGATTTTATTACGAGAGAATTGGGAGAAAATATACAGAGCGTACGTCACAAGCGCGCCTGAGCACACAACGCAAAGCTAACCATCACAAAATCTACTGCATCTTGCGGCAAAGCAGTTGAAAGTCCCGCTCCCGCAAACACACTGACGTCTGGCTGGCGCAATCTGCGCCCTTCTATTTCATGTAGAACGCCTCCAACAGTTCGCGAGCAACCGTTTCTCTGCTGCGTCCCAGCACCTTCAAACCAGCAAAGGCACACAGCCACACACTGCACAACGCGCAGGAAGATGCGCCCCCTTGTCATTTGTGGGCGTCAACTCATGCTCACGGACACGTTGGTTGACACACCTGCCCGTTTGGCCGATGTATGATTTACCGCAGCTCAGTGGCAATTCATATACCACACCCACCGCACAATCGAGGTAGTTAGTGCCTAGTATGCTTGGTTCCACAAATCCTTCTTTTTAACCTCACCGGGGATACGTGCACACAGCTTCGCCAACTTGCGCGGCGCTGGAAAGACGATCGACACATTGTGCCTATTCGCCACTTCCTTGAGGTTATGCGCTACTTTGTGGATGTAAGGGATCACCTCAGGCCTGTTTTGGTGTGTCGTTTTGGTGTGTGGCTTTTTTCCGGCCCTGGCCTTTCACCTTCTGAAGCAACGACTCCGCGGTAGCCACCAGAAGAGTGTCTGAATAGCTTGAGGACCGTAGTCATTGCACTAGTCCGTTTGGCCCAACTCCGCCTGCATTTGATCCAACTCTCAAACGCTGCCGTTCCTCCGAACACAAGATCAGTAGATCAGCCTCGTCAACGCAGCTACTAGCGGACGACGGCCTTTAAAGCACGCCATTCGCGCCATCTCGCGGGTGGTAGTGAACACGCCGAAGGACTTCTGAGCTCTGCGTTCCGCCAGCGCTTTATATAATAATAATAATAATAATAATAATAATAATAATAATAATAATAATAATAATAATAATAATAATAATAATAATAATAATAATAGCTTTATATAAAAAGCATGCCGTTAGTGTGTTGGAGAATGTATACTGCGTGGCGCAATTGTCTAACGCAGCGCGCTGTGGAGCGTGGGGTTGCAGGTTCGAATCCTCAGTCGCGCGCTTCGGAAAAACTTTCTTGTTACTGGCTTATATATATATATATATATATATATATATATATATATATATATACGGGACATGGCGGCGACGGCAAAAACCCACCGAAAGTGTCCATATAAATGCTATCTCAATAATACGACGCCACGACTGGAAGCGGAAGCGACGTCGCGCGAAATTGGTAATATTTCTAGGGCACTGTTTTTTTCCTAGCTTTTGATGACTTTACGACTTCTGACTTTTCTTTTTTTTTCCTTTACTCCTTCCTAATGGCTGTATGCAAGAGCAAGAAGATGAACAAGAAAGATTTGGGAAGCGAGCTGCATTTTATCAGCCAAGTACAGTAAAACCTTGTTAATTCGTACTTCATGGTACCGGAACAGACGTCCGAATTAACCGAAATGCTGAATTACCGAACGTATGAATAAATCTCTGTTGCATCAATACAATTTTATTTTCTTGATGAATACATAAATTTTGCACTTATTTTGCATCAGAGTTGTATAATAGCCCCAATTTTCGTCATCTCACGACTTCGTTCACAATGCGACCGCGGCGCAAGACTCCCGTGTCTTAATCATCCCGAAGCGTACTTTGCACCCCTCCCTTATTACGTACCGCCACCATCAAGACTACCACATACTTGTTACGATAATTTTTTCGTTGGTATAATGGCCGGCAACGGATCGCGCGTCCATGGCAACGTGGCAAGCGAGCTTTATTCAGCATGCGGCCCGCGGCTGGAAGCTCGTCATCTTCAACGCTTCCGCCATGTTTGAGTATCGTGACATTGCTCGCGCATTCCCCCAAGTCCAAACGAAGCTACTGATCGAGGGCCGCATCCGCTGTCAACGACGCCGTGGCGCGATCATAGGCAGCGTCCGCGCAGTTCTGAAGACGTGTTCCTGGCCTGCGCACATAAAGTCGAAACGAAACCACCGAGCACCGCTCTGTGGTTTCGCTAATGCGAAACATGGCTCGCTAATGCGAAATCAGGATGGCCGCTACCACGGCCGCTACATAAAAAAAAAAAACACGGCCGTGCCACTACGCAGTTCTGAAGGCACGCAGCGAAAACGAAACTACTGCTTGTCGCAGACGCTGCAGATCCTACCGGCGCGATCATAGATAGCGCCCGTGCAGTTGACGTGCACCAAGTAAAGACGAAAACGAAACAAGTTTGCCGCAGCCACTGAGGACTTGGCCGGCAGCAACGCCACTGTGGATGGCGACCACGCCTTTCTGAAGGCCAGCTACCAACGCGGTGTCAGACACGGTCACACGTATGTGCGGTTACTTTTCAGTGCAGGACGTCAAAATCTGTAACCAAAGCCTTAGTCACTTTTAGTGCAAACGTTATTTTATTCACGGGTATTTTAGGGGCGAAGCTCGTAGTAGTAGTATGTAGCCAGCTCTAGTTTAGTGAATTGCTCACTAGATGAGCAATTCACTAGATATCATAATTTACCAGACATCGTAGTGTTCCTTGATTTAATTAATCACACTCTAAAAAGACATACTTTGCGGGCGATATACTCTAGTGAGCTTTCAACTTTTCGTCTTAATGTACATGATAAAGAAAATATTTCTACGAAAAACGCAAGGCACACCTTGAGCAAGATGTTTGGTTTTGGGACGCTTTATGTGCAGTAAACGCCGTGCATTGTTCGCGAAGCCGGAGCATATGCACGATCGCGTTCCGTTGGTTTTCGTTGGGCATGCTACCTGTGCTACCGACCTCGCGTCGTGGAACGCGAAGAGGAACGCTACGCGCGTCGTGTCTTCCCTCTAGCCTTGCCGTTAATTCTCACAGGGCGAGCGGGGAACGCGGTCGCTCTTGGCGCGCTTTCTCTTTCGCTCGGGAGCGGACACTTTCCCTGCATTTCACCGATCACAAAGCGGTGATAACACGGTGTTTCACATCCTTTATATGATGTACTGGGCGAATTTCGCCGAAGAGTTTCACGGTTTACCGATGATTCCCTCCGGAGCTTCGCCCCACTTATCATCATTCACCCTGTGGATATGCTGTGATTTTTTATGCCAGCCAGCAGACTAGTTGGTTAGCTCAGTGTTGCGTTTTTGTGTACGTGTACGTTATATGCATTTCGTTCTAAGAAAGCAATGTTGCAATAAATCGCATTACATGAAGACCTGTGCGCCGGTCCCATAATCGCCGGCGGCGGCGCGCCGGTGTTTCCTCCTCCGGCGGCGGCGTATGACCGGCGTGGGGTTGATCGGGTCGGCGGCGGTGTGGCGCAAGCACGGTGTAAGAATATTCAGGTGTTGACACTGCGTGCGCCTAAGCGGCCAGAAAATGTTCGGTCGTCGGTCCGTTGAACGGTGCGCCATCTAGTGGCTTGAGGCGGAGTGCGCCGCGCTCGCCGTGCCCTCTCCTGTTGCTCTCTCGATTTCGCCCCTCGACGCCGCTTGGCGGATGCACATTATCCAACAAAATGGCACAAAAAAATGCACGTTATCAGCAGCATGCGCGTTGCTATGGAGACGACTGTCCCGCTTTTCGTAGCGCCCTCCAAGACGGCGCCGATGAAACTGCAAATCATCTGATAAGAACCCGAACATTATCTGGAGGCGCGTGGATTGCGGTTTCCCATGCGTTGGGGGAAGAGTGTCATCACCTGAGTATATCCTTACACCGTGGGCGCAAGAGGGGGGGCGGGGGGGGAGATTCAAGAGATGATGTGGAGAGAATTTTGCACCTTGATTTTCAGAAAAAAATCTGTTTCACCGAAAGGGCGAAACAGTGAATGCGATAGCAACATGTCGTAAAGTTATACGAACTAAGGCTAGCAGCTAACTCTTTTTGGACCGATCTCGCGTCACTCTACAAAACTATGGTGTATGAGAATACGGCCGTGCCCGGGAAAGAAGCGGTTTTCGTGCACTTTCTCGTATCAGTGGACATATCACGAAGCGTTGAAATCGCAGCGCGTAGAAGGGTACACGATCCGTTTGCTGATGTCTGCTGACATAGCGACCGTGCTCTCATAGTCAAGGTTCACAGTTGCTGCTCGAGCCACGCAGCCCCGCCTACCCCAGTGTCCCTTCATGCTCCTTCGCCCAGCGAAAAGAGGCGGGCGTTTTTTCTTTTTTTTTCTGGTTGAAGAGCAAATAACGGCAGGCCTCGCACGCAGGTTGATGTTATCGCATGCGCCCTCTGTGCGACAGAGAAGGCCTGCTTGTTTCATCTTTGCTTCAACCGTGTTCCTCGCCAGCACTCGTGAGCTTTAACTCGCGGGTACAACATGCGATGCGCGCAGCGATGCTTTCGATTTGGACTTTATACGGAACAGTACGGCGATGGTGAAAATCTTTCCAGGGTGTCCATATAATTGTTATCGCAATAAAAAATGCACAAAAACCATGGGAGAGGGCTTGCCTTTTTCTGGAGAGCTGCATTGTCTCCACTGTAAAGAGTTCGTCCGTTGTAAGAATCAAGTAATCCGACGCCTTTTTCATTGGTTTCGTTCTCGCCTTCAC
The DNA here is from genome assembly GCF_013339695.2 of Rhipicephalus sanguineus. Taxonomy (NCBI): domain Eukaryota; kingdom Metazoa; phylum Arthropoda; class Arachnida; order Ixodida; family Ixodidae; genus Rhipicephalus; species Rhipicephalus sanguineus. The sequence goes on along the minus strand of NC_051180.1, from coordinate 167,033,348 downwards.
TACCCTTCTTACAGGCGATATCTCCTCGCGCCACATATTTCTTCATAAAGCACGCGTACAATGTCGGCACTAAGCGTTGAGCCTGTCAGGATTTTGCTCTTGTCGGCTACACCCTGTTATCTCCGTTTGCGCAGTCGGAAACGCAAAAAAAAAAAAATGAAGCGATATCAGTTCATTGCGCACGATATATTGTCACGCGAGGCAAGGGAGAAAGGGTGGGCTACTCCATGGCGAAGCAGGGTGCGAGACAATTCACAACTGATATTTCTCGTACATCGAACAATCGAGAACGTGTACCCTAATGATGTCACGTGAATCACTGTTGTGGCGTCTCGAAGTTCTCTGGGGGCTGCGTTCGTTGCGCTGAAGCGCATTACGTCCCTCAATACTAATAGCGAGTTTTAGTATAGCGGGAAACGCTTACGTTAGCGTTAGCGTGCGTCTCAACGCTAACGCTAAAACAGAACGCGCTGCGTGCCAAATGGTGGTCTTTTAGTACAGCGGAAGGCATTCCCGCTAACGCTAACGCAAGCACATACGGCGCCATCTAGACATAAAAACACTAAATGCACCGTAGAATCCACAAAAGCGCCACCAAGTCGAGCTGATCCAAAGTCACGACTGTTGCGTCTCCATGTCGCGTTTGCAGAAGTGTTGAGTTCTGACACACTGGTTTCTGTCGACATGCCGCGTTTGAAAATTCTTCAACACCCCTATTACTTGGCCTTTTTAAGCTGGGACGCATCACGCGTCACATTCATGCACTGCCGCGAAAGGCATGAAGGGAAACGACGCCTGACATGTATCTGCTTCACTTAACGACGCCTGACATGTATCTGCTTCACTTGTGGCCGTATCTTGGAAAGAGGCGACTAAAGACAGCGTCGCCATCTCTACGCTGCTACAGAAAACATAAGCGAACCTTGCAAACAAATCTTGCTAAGCCTTCTGCAGCGCAAATCCACTTTGTATCTCAAAAACGGAGCTATTTTATCGGCGGTACACGGTTGGCGAAGCCTCATTACTCAAATCTAAATCAAACACGAACATTATTAGGGAATGAATAAGTTTAATAATGCAGGACGACGGCTACAAAGATTCGAAGTGGACGGCTCTCGCTCCAACAGGCACCGCCATCTTGCCCTACGTACGGGATCTCTTGCGTGCGTTAGCGTTGAACGCTATATTCCAGAAATAGCGTTCGTACGTAAGAGCTCGGGCTACGTTTACGTTCTGCTCATGCGCAGTTAGGAGCACGCAACGCTAACGCTAACGCTAAACCCTTGCGTTTGCTGTTTTCCGCTATACTAAAACTCGCTAATATCTGGGGTTTTTCGTTCCAAAATTACGAGAGACACCGGAAAGGAGGGCTTCGAAAATTTTGACCATCTGGCGTTCTTTAACGTGTACTTACATCGCAAGTATACGGGCCTCTAGCATTTCACCTCCATCGAAATGCGACCGCCGCGGCCGGGATCGAACCCGTGACTTTCGGGTCAGCAGCCGAGCACCATAACCACTGCTCCACCGCGGCGGACCATTCCGTCTCTCTCATTTGTGTCGAGAGTTGTGAAAGCTTCATGATGTCAAAATGACGTTACGAAAGAAGAACAGGAAAGAGGGGGCGCGGTGCTCGCCGAACTCCAGTCAATCAGTGGCAGCCGAAATGGACAGTCGACTAGGGGCCAACATCGAGAATAACTTCCCAGATACAGTGAACTCTAGAAGCGTTCACTGTGCCCCAGCCATAAAGAATGAAATAGGGGCATGCTGGGAATTGTGACCAAAGCATGAAGCACAAGGGGGAGCGGCGTCGAAGGAGGTCGGCATGTGGACGCTATATATATGCGCGCGTGCTCGTCAATGTTTTTTTTTTTCCATGTGCCCACCACAAAAATGAAATTAAACAGGAGCTTTGTGACACGAACCCGAGGAGGTAGCGGCTTTATAGGACGTTGTCATGTAGACGCTAAGCGCGCTCCCCCCTAATTTTTTTTCAAGGTTGAATTGCAACCTCCAAGGTTGAATTGCAAGGTTGAGGCGCATTTTGTTCCTCTCATTTGTGTCGGGAGTTGTGAAAGCTTCGTGACGTCAAAATCAGAAAAGAACTGGAAACAGAGGGCGCGTTGCTCGCCGAGCTCCCGCCAATCAGCGGCGGCTGGACAGTCCATTACACGGACACACCGAGGAGAGCTCCCCCGGTGATGTGTTGTATTTTATTTCCACATTCCTCTCATATTAAAAGAAAAGACAAACGGTGGCGCGCCACTATTATAGCGCGGCAGCGGCGGCGGCGCGAGCGGCGTGAGCAAAAACAGGCGGCGGCGGCGGCGAACAGCTCTAATTGCATGTCAGTGACCTATAGCCTTGCACGTATTGTTTAACATAAGTTTAACCTCCTGTATAAATACCCCACCCCCACCCCCACCCCGCCCCGAAGGCCTGGTTGTTTTTTTGGGGGGGCAAAGGTGGCAACTATACTTATCGTATACCACTACGGTGTCTCTCATAATCATATCGGGGTTTTAGGACGTTAAAACCCAGATATTATTATTATTATTATTATTATTATTATTATTATTATTATTATTATTATTATTATTATTATTATTATTATTATTATTAATGTTCCCGCTCACCATTCCTCAATAATGTGACGAATATATCTGTAGACGCGTCGCAGTTGCATGAAAAGTTGCATTTATGTTGTATTTATAAGAAACATATTTTTATTCTGCTGAATTCATTGTATTTCGACAATTGGCCATGCTTACTCGTGAAATCATTCTCTGAATATGCGCGCAAAAGCAGTCGTTTGAGCAAAACGCGTCTGTAAGCGGTTGCTGCCACGTACAGGGGCAGCCACGCTGTCAAACTGCCGATTTCGGCAGGTTTTCGTTGCTACTGGTTTTTTTTTTTAAGTTTTTCCGAGGAGATTTTATTTAGCTCACTACAATTCATTAAAGCGCTTTCGAAGCACTGTCTATAAGCCACAATATAATCTCTTTCTCCACGAAATAACAGGTTACATGTATCAGGTAGAAGCAAATCTAGACCATTTACCGATAAACAAACAAAAAACAACAACTACGTGATGTCAATCATGCGCAGCTAAACTTCAGCAGCTTCTCCCTGGAGGAAAACTGCAGCCTGGACTGGTTGGACGTGAAGAGCGGCAGCAACGGACTGGCGCCCAGCGTGAACCAGTACTGCGGACAGCGCAGCCCCACTTCTCTCATCGGCACCTCGTTCATGCTCATATTCCATTCGGACTCAGTGGGCACAGCCAAAGGCTTCAACATCAGTGTCAGCGCAGTCGGCCTCGGTGAGAGATTTAGAGCTTAAAATTAAATTTGGTTCTGGCGTTTTACGTACCAAAAGTACATCAACATGACGCACCATAGTGGGGCACTCCGAACTATTTTGAACCACATGTGGTTACTTAACGTGCACATAAATACGCGTGTGTTCTCGCATTTCGATTTCATGGAGATGCGACCAGCTTGGCCAGGAATTGAACCCATGTCCATGAGGTTAGCAGCGCTAAATTTTAGCCGCCAAGCTGCTACGACAGTGACTCTAACATTGCGCAGAAACTGAGGTGCCTATTGGACAGAGCTTCTCCGCAAGTAAGAGCTGAAAGCGTCGACGACGGGTTTCGTTCTTGGAGTATGCTGTCGCAGTCTTGCTTTTTTTTCAGCACGATTCTTTCTTCATTCGTCTTTGTAAGACCATGACGTTCATTGTTCATGCATTCGCTGTGCTGTTCAACTAAAGGACGTTAGCACTTTTTTCGTTTTTTCCTGATTTCATAATTTTGCTGAACTGGTATGATTCTGGCCAGAAATGGAGCCTCTGAGTACCCCTTTCATCATTAGTGGTGACTTGCTCTCCGGTTTACGAAACGTCCCAACCGTTTCTCGCACGCGCCATTGTGAATGCCTCAATTATTATATAGTCTATCGCGGAAAAAAGTGCTAGACGTACGGCTTTCAATATGGAGTTCTTGTTCACTCTCTGTGACTCGCAAAATGCTCCCTCATTTTCCTCCCCACAATAAGACGGATCAGTGAGTTAGGTTAAGTATTCAACTTTATTAGTATTCAACTTTATTTAGCGATAGCTTCATGTGAAAGTTCTCGTTCAAATCCTCACTGCAGTGGAAAACCACTGGACCGCGAGTACTTGTAGAAAAAAAAAAACAATTTAGGAGAGGCTAGGAAGCACACTAAAGGGGAACTAAGCAACGCCACAGACAATAGGGAAGTATATAGCAGTCATACAATTTCATGTAAGGCTCTCTCTCTTCTAAACGAAACTGAAAGTCAGGTTAATTATGAATGCTCCTCGCGCGCATTTAAAGAGCAAATTAGGTCTAGTCTATGTTCTAATAACGACAGAACTCCATTTTTATTGTTATTTTTTCACTATTTGAGTCAATTTGTTGAAAGTGTCGTATATTGAGCGCGTATTTCGTTTTTCTCATATATAAGTACAGGGTTTCTTAGATACGGTTTAAGTGTGTGTTGACTGTGCGTGTATGGTTTCAGTGGTCACAGTGCTTTGTGTATCCTTATTTTTGCGCAGGTATGGTTAGAACTTGTGTACAACCGTGTTGTATTGTACGCGGTGGACGGTAGCATTGTCAGGCACATACGCCTTCAGTCCTTGCCTTCCTCTTGACTTGTTAAAAATAAATAAAATGCATTAAATTCAAAAATTCACTTCAAAGTGATAAGAGCGGTAACTGCAGGGAAAGCTATTGCCAGAGCTTTCCGTCTTTCTTCTAACCTCATAATTTACAAGGCTTTTCCTCCAGACATACATGAACAAAATTATGATGACTATAATAATAATGTGATGATGATGATGACAGTGAACTTTGAAAAAGACTCCTTTGAAACAGGGTGGCAACCGGCACCAACTAACTAGTAGTGCGATTGCCTGTAGTGTGATAGCGAGTAGAAGTGGATGGCAACGCCATGCTTTGGTAGAACTAGCTACTCAGATTTGATTTTACTGAACCCGACTTTCGGTTCTAAGAGATTTCAGAGTCTACCCGAAAGCACTGGAGTAGAAAGGTAACTCTCAATCAATTTTGCGGCGTAGTATAGTCACTGTGTAGCCTAGTGACCTCTTCACGGCAATGGCGGAAGGCTGAGTTCAGGCCAGTTTGTGTATACGGTAGTGATGCAGAACTATCGAGGGGACTATTGATACTATCGATAGCGGAGTCACTATCGAACTATCGATGGTGAAAAATACTATCGATAGCGCTATCGATAGTAAAAAATTCGATGGTACTATCGATAGTATAAAATCAGCACCGCCGACTAACTGCAGAATAAACTTGGTTCCCCGCGCGCGTGGTACATAGTGGAGCCGGAGAAGCAGGCTGAAGGGCAAGAAAGTTGACATGCTTGTGTTCTTCACCAGAGTGCTTTGCTGATACATGATCATAAGTCAAACTGTTCAGCTGTAGCGGAAAGGAAGCCTTTACATGTGGTGGAACTGCGCGGCTTCAAATTGATATTGCATTTTATGATTTCAAAATAAAAAAATAGCAAGAAAAATAATTGTAAGGTGTAACTGGTTGCTTTTGGATACGAATTTATTGATGGATATATTCCACCATTTTTACTGCGGAAATAATTAATTTCTCTGCCAAAAATTGCTCATAAATTAAGCGAAGCTGGTAGTAGGCTATCGCAAATATTTTGGCAATACTGCCGGCCAGCAACCGCATCATTACTCACACCACTATCGATAGTATTGTCACGTAGTTGTGACGGTGAATAATGCTGCCGCAAGACTGGGAAATACGGAGCTCTTCATTTGGGCGAACTTGTGCCCAGAAAAGCAAAACTCAAAATACAAGCGATACATGCTGCGCACTGACAGCGGCGGGACCAGTCGTCAGCCGTTGAGTAACCTGATCATCGGTGGAACGCGTCGTCCTTTATACATCAATCATCAAACCTTCCAGCGTTATCGCTGGTGCTCGCGTAAACTATCAAATAAACTTGACTATTCGCGTCTGGCGCGTAATCTTAACAGAATGATCTGAAACAATTTGAAGCTTCACAAACATTACGGCGCGGTCTACGTCAAACGTTTCTAACAGTCTTTGTGGGTGAAACCCGAATACGTCAAAACAAAGCGATAAACACGCGTGGCAATAATATCGCTCTAGTAATATTAACGCTGGTACTACCGATAGCACTATCGATAGTTTGTCGATAATAGCACTATCTATAGTTTGTTTACAATATCGATAGTTTCAAAAAATAAACTATCGTCAATTTACCGATAGTTCTGCATCACTAGTATACGGCAGACAGTATGTGGCCCGTACGCATCCATTTGCCATTTGAAAGAAAACACAAACATATGACTCAACTCTATCGCAGCGTGCGGCGGCCTGGTGCACGGCCGAGGTGAGCAGTCCCTGCAGTCGCCCAACTATCCGAACCGGTACCCGGCCAACACCGAGTGCGACTGGACAGTGGACGTCCAGAAGGGATACCGGGCACTGCTTGCCTTCCGGGGCCGCTTCGACATCGAGGCCAGCACTAACTGCATCGCCGACTACGTCAAGGTGCAAAGCACTAAGCATAGATACACGTCCGCCTCTTCATTTTTATAATAAATACGGCGTCTAGACAGCATCCTTGTGCAGCTGATTTGTAGTTAACATTAACATCCCGAGCTTGTATTAGACGCGTTAAAGGGGCCCCGCAACACTTTTCGAGGTAATCATCGAATGACTTCGTTAAGTAGTTTATTGCCACAAAAATCGACTGCCGCCAAATATTTTAGAATTCGTTAAGTACGAGTGGAGCTACAGTCGCACGTTTTAAACATTTTCTCCCTCCGTTCGTACCAGAGAGCGCACGGAAAGCTACGCGCAGGGAAGGGGGGGGGGGGGGAGTGTATGACAAGGTGGCAAGAAGCAACGTATCGTCGGGGCGCGTCATGACCTTGAGCACTTTCTTTTCTTTTGTTTATTTAAAGTGCGGTTTAGCTTCATTGTGATCGCGGGCGCGCTAGTGTAATTCTATTATGTGTGTAATTATAGCACTACAGAGTCCTGCGCGGGCACCTAGCGGCATCCGGCGGCGGCTGCGTCAACTGTGCAGCTCACGATGCTCAAATAAGCCAATGGCCGTGCACTTTGGGTTTATGACGCAGTGATTTGGGTTTATGGCATCACTTGTAGAAAGAAAAGGGAACGATTTCTGGCTGACTTTCAGAGCTAATTGTAAATTCGAGGCCGAGTGTCGCGCTGTAATATTTGGCTCGCGTGTTCTCAGGAGCCTCGACTACCGATCGGCAGCGTTTTCAGACCATGCTCAAAAAGTGTTGCAGGGGCCTTTTATAGTGCAGGAAAACGGTTGCCTGTTAGAGCGATGGAACGCGCTGTCAATATAAGGTAACACAACGGATGACAGAAAATAATCAAGCGGCGTAATTAGATTAGAATACTCGCACGATGGCAGAAAGTTCGTCAGAGCCGTTAGGCTGAGCCCTTCTACATGCAAGGCTTTTTTCTTCAAACGGCGTTGGCTTAAGCTCTATGAAGCGAATACTGGAATAAATCCGCTAAACAACTTATTTGCAGCATGCAAATGGTGACGCAGGATTTAATTGCGAATGTACAGAATATTGGTACGATAGATACAGATACTTTTAACCACGCTTCTCCTGGTTTACCGGTGCACTGATAGATGTCACATCATCTCATATATTTGCTTCAAGCACCCAAGAGAGTAGTGCTATGTTGACAATATTTCCTTGGGTTTTTTGACTCCTATAGGTGGCCACATTACCAGTTTACATGACAGTGGAAGCGTGAAATTGATTCAATCAGTGACACCAACTTTATGGAACACGACAGTCCCATAGCAATTTTCATATCCGGAAATTTCGCATCACGGCTAGGAAACGCAGGGTTTGTTGTTTCGCAGACTACGTCGACTACGTCGCTCAGTATGTCCACAATCGCTTTGGTTGGCTCCATATTTGCGCCGCCGTAGCTACAAGCGGAGCTACTCTTCAAGGCTCGAATAATGTGTGTCGCTTCTTTGGATACAAAAGGACGAAGATATTTTGTGTTCTGCAAACTGGCGTTTATATCCTTCTCAAAGTATTCACTGTCTTGCGAGTCAAAGAACCCAAATCATAAACAGTAATGTTCCAATGCTTCTGCGAGGGATTTACCGCTTCGGACTCGATCCCTGTGCTTTAGTTCCCGGGAAACGCTGTTTTTATATGGGACGTTCTTTAGCGTACGCCAAGTTTTGTTAGGATCACAGAGAATGTTCGTAAGTTTGTTAACGTAGGAATCAAAGCGTAACTTTTAATGTCCACATTTAAGGTGTATCTAGATTGCTTATTAATAATTTATGCCTGTTAGTAATTGAACAAGTTCTCAGTTCCCCGAAATATTTATTTGTGTAAGATGGTCATCAACTCAATATAAACCCAAGGATGCAATAAATGTAAGAAAAATGTAAGAAGTAATATGCAGCTTTCCACTAACATGGGGAATGCAACATATTGGTAAAACCTCAAGAAGTATTAACTAAAAGTTTAAAGGAGCATGGATACGTTTCAATTAATCCACTTCGGTAACAGAGCCACACATTGTAACCAATGGTCATGTGGGCCTGAACTTGGAAAAACAGCAATCATGAAACAAATAAAGAACGCCAAAAATAGAGTAGTTTGTGGAGCTACAATCATGGCTTCTCTGTGTACAGAAAAGTGCGTTATTGCGCCATCGATAAGCTTGTCATCTGCACAAATTGAGGTAACGGCGGACGTGCAAAGGAATGATGTTCCAGAGTCTAGGCTAATGCATCCTGTCGCTTTCATGTCGACTTTGTCATCTATATTTGTGAACGGCGCATAGAAATAATACGGTTGAATGTTCCGTTTCAACCTGCTAACGCTTGTCCGTCTGAGTTCTTCTGCGTGATACTTGAAATGAGCGCGTACCAAAGTGGGAACATCAACCAACTGACCCTGTGTTCATCGCTTGACTGACAAAATATCCAGGTGTTCAACGAACGCCCGGACGGCCAGTGGGAGACACTCCCAGTGGGCAGCTACTGTGGCATCGAGGCGCCGGCGGCCATCGAGGCAACCACGCACCGTGCCCGCGTCCTCTTCCGCTCTAACGGAGATATACAAGCCGACGGTTTCCGCATGGTCGTCACCAAGGGCAAGTGCCTACGCTTTCCACCAATTGTCTCAATTAATGGGGCTATAATGTAAGAAACATAGCCAGTTCAAGTGGCTGATTACGTCTCTGAAGTATGAGTTTTCACTCTTCGCTACTCACTGTTTGCTTCTTATACTACCTTGGGCAAGATAAAGAAAAAGAGCGGGCTGCGCCATTTTGACACCTATTTGGACACTTCTAAATCTGCTCTTTGTCTAGTCACCGATTTTGCAAGTGCTTGTTTGAAACTCTTCAGTCAGTTATCGACCTCAATTAATTATTATTTATTACGTGCACTTGAAAGGAAGCAAAGCATAAGGCCCCTTTGGTAACTGTCCTTTCACAAAATGTGACCCTAGCACCAGAAATGCCACGAATGTTCTGACTGGTTAGGTTTGCGTCTCATTTAGGTGAGGCTCTTAGGCCTGGATTTCCCGCTATTTATTTACACCTTCCCGTTAATGCGAAACATTTGCGATATTAAGGCCAATCCGAACTTGTTTATTCGTTCTCCTGATTATTATTCTTTTCAGCGCACAGCAGGAGACTTCCGGGAATAGCCATTTTGAGCTTCACTCGCTTAGCTTTGTAGTTAGCATCGAGCGGGTCGCACTGCAAATGTACCGTATTCGACTTAGTGGATAAAAAAAGGGGGGGGGGGGGGGTAGGCGCGTTTACGACTGCTGCAATCATAGCAAAGGTTGAAGGTAATGTCATGTAGGTACTATTCCTTTCGCAAAATATAGCACCAATAAAGTTCATTATATGTTGATTGCGGTGATTTTATTATTAGTTTGTATTTCACAACTTCACATGATTGGGGAGTAGAGACTCCCTTCCGCCGTATTCGGAGATCGTCTTTGGAGATCTTAAAACTCCAATGAACTTCCTTCGCGCATGCGCGACCGTGTGACACCGAGCACATATTTTTCATAATAAACATGAAGGAGTTTAAAGCAGTTAACGGGGCCCTCATGAAAGGCGTATAAGCTGCTTGAAAAACATGCATTGCAGTATATTAATGACAAATTATCTGATTCGTTATTCTGTGTTGGCATAGTTCTGAGAATGTTGTGAAAGTAACATAATTTGTAACAGTTATTTCAACGTCCATAATGGTTTGTATTTCCTCTAGAATTTCTCGAATGACAATATTCCGAAAGCGCGAAAATATTGGTGAACGAGTCGAACTGTGTTCTTCAGTTTTTTTATTATTTTTTATTTTTTTATTGCTATGCTCCTGCTGTTCGACGCACCATTTCACGGAGAATGTACACCACTTTTCTATGACTGAAGGCGAACTAGAACCAAGGAGGTTTAAAAAAAATTACTAGAACCTCACCATCGTGCTTCTGCAATCGATACCATGGCGTCACGCTTGTAGATATTGCAGTCTATTGACGAGCCTGTGCCTTCAGCTTGGGAATGGCAAAACAATCCACAGCAACGCCTTAAAGCGTTACGCGCGTATGGCAACAGACGCGGTGTTTTAGCCATTTTCCGAAGCAGTTAAGAAATAAAGTATGGCTTTTCACGGAAATGTCAACTGATGTAAATATTTAGCCCTCATACAAATCCTAGTTTCGAGCAGTGTACTAACACGAAACCTCTAGGCAAAACTTGAGGTTTGAAATTAGTGCAGAGTAATATCTTGCAAGAATAGCCATTTCTGGTGCGGAAACTGAAAGCTACGCCATCTTTAGCATTTTATGGCAACGAAACGTGTATCGGCCCATACCTAGAACGCATGAAACCTCGGTGTGATCTTCGCATTAAACCAACGCTAAAGCTTCTTTTATAGGCTTTCTCGTTTGCATACCTCATTGCGATAACGGGCCCAAGGTGCGCACGTCGTCTGATTAGGCGTCGTTTCGAGGCTGCTTAGAGCAAAATTACAACATCGCCAACTCTACAGTATCGCCAACTTTGGTTCAGCGGCATACACTAAAACTCGCACATAAGAAATTTAACCAAACTGATATTCCGCGGCAGTCGGCTGTAAAGACAGGGTGACTGCCCTGAGGCTCTACTATCACCCTTCTTACTTTTCCGTGATTGCGTGACGGAAGTCGATGTGTTCAGTGTCATTGCCAACCTATCGAACATCTTGCGGCCACGTTTCTCCCACAGCCTGTGGCGACCGGTACGAAGAGGACGAGGGAGAGATCACCTCACCACGCTTCCCCGAAAACTACGCCAACAACCTGAACTGCTCCTACCTGATCGTGGTGCCGCAGGGAAGTCACCTGGAGCTCAGCTTCGACAGCGACAACTTCGAACTCGAGAGTGAGTCAGCATTTCATCGTTACTCAAGCAGTGCACAGTAATGCCGCCGCACTCTTCTTTTCTAATCGTGACAGTATGATTCCCGCGATGGCAGTGGTCCGATTCATCACCCCTACTCAGCTTTCCTATTGTGTTATCACCTGTTTAGAAGTTTTTATTTTTGTCATGCTTTTTACTAGGGCCATTCTTTTGGTTTGCCTACTATGTAGGTTTAGGGGGTTTAGATAGTTACTGAAGAATGTGTTAGAAATGGGAACGTCCTGGTACATGATCATACCCAGTAAAGCATCGAGCGAACACAGACGCAAGAAGAACATTTCAATTTGTCACCGTGTGTCGTATGTCCCTGTTTCTGCACAGGCCCTGCACCACTCAGTAGGAAGGGGATTACTAACAATCTTCGTGGACTTCTTGACCTTTTCTTCATCCCTTCATTGATGCTTTTTATGCGTTACATAATTGGGCCGTGACATAGGAGTTAAAGCATAAAAGAAAGTCAGTTTCGCCGCAAGACTGAAGCAATGAATGTGATAGCAACAAATTGGAATGTCCTTCGACGAAATAATAGCTGCTCACTTTTTTAGCAATCGTGGCCGCTGCAGATGATGGAGTGAACTTCGTGCGGTCTATGGCTACAACGCATACTTTGCGATGAAAGCAAGGCACGTACAATGCTCTCCACTCAAGAGATAAGCGCGCGAGCGCAGGCTGCCACGCCCTGTAGGTCAAAATAAGTAGCGCGGGCGCGCAGAGGCACTACGGCGAACTCCGGGCGGGGCGACGCCCTTGAAATGCGCTCTTTAGCCCTTTGCGCCATCTCTGCGCTGACTTCGACGGTAAAAAGCCGCCGAGAGCGTCTATATAATTGCTGTTGCAATAATAAATGCAACCGCCAAACTAGCATCCTGCTTTTCTGCGCAGATCATGACACTTGCAAGTACGACAATTTAACGCTGTACGCGGGCAATTCAACGTCATCGCCTGTGCTGGGAGGACCCTGGTGTGGCGTCGACGCGCCCGGTAACTACTCCGTCGCTTCTTCAGTGTTGGTGATGTTCCGCACCGACTGGAGCAGCAGCGGCAAGGGTTTCCGTCTACGATACCGCATCTCGCGTAAGTGTACAACAGTAACATATTGCTTTTTTTTTTGCTTTTTCGAAGTAAGGCATCTTGTAACGAGGCTAGATAACTACGTGTATAGGAGTACGTAAAGTTAACTGTCACTTTCAATGCCCTGCATTGTGAGAATATGCGATTTTTCATGCATAAGGTGTGTAAAACAAGCGCGATGGTAACACGCTATTGTACATAAAAAAAGACATATCTAAAATTTGCCTGCGTAAATCAAGTCTATCTACTTGCAATGAGTTGAAAGCTTTTTCTTGGCGCACTGTTTCGTACTTCCACGAAGCCTCGTCTCTAGACATGTGAACGTCACAAGAGCCTGGACGTCCAGCTAGATCGAATGTCGGAATTGTGGACGTTCGGGCTTGAAATACATTCCGTTTATGTCCTACATTCCGCCGTGGTTTGCCACTCAGTCTCATTGGATATTTCCTTTCGCTGCATTCTGACAACATTGTATTCAGTAAAGGTGTGAGGATTGCATTTTTCTTTAATGCTGCTCTAGGAAAGCACATCTAACTGGGGAATGGAGGACTCTCAAGAGCACCTAAGATTATCATAAAGGGGAATTGGCACGGGATCTATAGCGCACCCAAGGTGCTGTAGAGGAATCAAAGCTGAAACCAGGGCGGCGATTTGATTGAGGACGCCAAGGCGGCAGTTGCAACGTATATATATTTATGGAAGCTGGACCGAAAGTGCCAGTCCACAATTATTTTTTTCTCTAGATTATGGCATTTCTTAACCTTTAGTAGCCCAACATCTCTTCTTATGCCGAGGTTGGTAACGTTGCAGAGTTATCCATAGCTTTGTGAGTTTCATAATGAAGTTTTCAGTTAATTAGTGAAAACAATAAAGAAGTGTCAATTAGAAGATGATATAACGGCAAACCAACTGCGTAAAAATGATATCGACTACCTCATGAGTACAAAAGAAAAAGTGCTCACTATGAACTCAACCAGCCATCCCCTGTTAAACGTGCGCTTATTCTGCGTTTGGTTATTGGAATCAGCTGTGAAGGGGGCACTTGTTTTCACCTCTTATTCCAGATTGCGGCGGGAACCTGACCGCGGAGAGGGGCACCTTCAGCCTCTTGCCGACGATGGTGGACAGCGACAGTGGCACTTCTCGCTGCATCTGGCACATCTACGCGCCCGAGGGACGGGCTGTCGAGCTTCGGCTGCAGCTGGGGCCCGACCAGCACGCGACACACGGCACAGATTGCGCCGACGCATTCGTGGCCAGTCATGTGCGCGTGCTGGACGGTGACAGCGACCTCGCCCCGCCCATCGCCGTCTTCTGCGGGCGCCACGGGGGCCCGGACACCTTCAAGAGCACCGGACGCACCATGACCGTCGTGCTCGTTGTCAACCAGATGTATCTGGTCGGAACTGGATTCAGGGCCTCATACCGCTCCACGCTCGGTCAGTGACGCATCGCCCTATTCGAGTCTGGCCTGTTACTCTCCAAGAAAAATTTTAACAGTGCGGAAAAAACAGGAACGTACGAAGGGAGGCGATACTGACTTCGCCCGTTCGTATTCTTTCTGCGCTGTTAAATTCTTTCTTGACGAGGTATTACCAACTCGCCCAAACGCTCACTTTAATCTGTTACTCTTACCCTGTAAGCACGAAGTTGTCCTTGCGAATGTTTAGAAAGGCACAAAGTTAAATGTTTACTATCAAAGTTACAAATAGACTTACACCAAATCGAATGGATAGTCAGAATTCATTGTGCAATGCACCAGGCGAAGGTGTCATTCACTTTTAACCTCTACAGTCTAAACATTCGAGTGTTAATGGCTTACAAGGATCTCATTCCGCTAGTACTCGCAAATATATAAAGCGAAGACATCTAGAGCCGCCTTAATGTAGATCCTGCCTCGGCACTACATTGCAGCTGGCCCAGTGCAAAACGTGCGTGATTATTGATCCGTGCGAGCTTCTGAGAGGGCGACGCACAATTACCGAAGACGTGGTACAGGTACAGGTATTAAATGCGAAGCATTTCTTAGCGAACTTCTGCGACTTTGAGCGTATCTATCTATCTATCTATCTATCTATCTATCTATCTATCTATCTATCTATCTATCTATCTATCTATCTATCTATCTATCTATCTATCTATCTATCTAGCCGCCTACGACTTTGTGCTCTCCTGGCCGTTTCGTTAATCGGATGTATACCAAAATTGGTGTGTCATAACATGGCTTTATTACGAACATAAATGACAGGTCATATCATGAAAATCATGACACGCATGTCATGAACAGCATGATTTACATTCCGCGGCCTTTGGGCTCCCTGGCCGTTCCGTTAATTGGATGTGTACCAAAATTGGTGTGTCATAACATGGCCTTATCACGAACATAAATGACAGGTCATATCATGAAAATCATGACACGCATGTCATAAACAGCATGATTTACATTCCACGGCCTTTGGGCTCTTGCAGCCGTTCCGTTAATTTCATATATACCAAAATTGGTACGGCATGACAAGAGTGCATGACGAACATAATGACAGGTCCTAACATGCAAATCATGACGCGCATGTCATGTGCAGCATGATTTACATGACATGGTCTCGGGGCGCTCGCGGCCGTTTAAATGAAGGGATACATACGAAAACTGGTATGACGAGACATTTCTCTATGACGAACATAACTGACACGTGGCAGCATGAAAACCATGACATCCATGACATGTATGTCATGATTTACATGCCACGCTCATGGTGCATTCGCGTCCGTTTCGCTTGCGTGATATACACCAAAATTGGTGTTACGCGACACGACAGTATGACGAACGTAAGTGAGACGTGGTAGCATGAAAATCATGACATGCAAGTCATGTACGACCTGATTTACATGCCACGCTCATGATGCGCTAGCGGCAGTTTCAGCAGATTGATATACACCGAAATTGGTATTGCGCAATGTGACTGCATGAAGAACATGAATTACAGTTGGTAAGATGAAAACCATGACATGCATGTCATGTATGTCATGACCTAATTGCCACGCTCATGATGCATTCGCGGCCGCTTCGCTAGCTCGATGTACACCAAAATTGGTATTGCGCGAAGCGACTGTATGACGAAGGTAAATGAGAGGTGGAAACATGATAATCATGACATGCATGTCATGTACGACATGATTTACATGCCATGCTCATGGCGCACTCGTGGCCGTTTCGCTAGATTGATATGCATCAAAATTGGCATTGCGCGATGTGACTGTATGAAGAACATGAATAACAGGTGATAACATGAAAACTATGACATGCATGCCTTATATGTCATGACTTACATGCAACGCTCATGGTGCATTCTCGGCCGTTTCGATAGCTTGATATACACCCAAAACTGGTATTGCGCGATGAGACTGTATGATGAACATTAGTGACAGGTGGTAACATGAAAAACCATAATATTCATGTCATGTATGGCATGATTTACATGCTCTACTCACAGTGCACTCGCAGCCATTTCGCTCCTTTGATATACACCAAAATTGGTATTGGTATGACGAACATAAATGAGAGGTCTTAACATGCGAATCGTGTTATGCATGTCATGTACGGTATGATTTACATGCCACTGTCATGGTGCGCTTCCGGCCGTTTTGTTAATGTGATATATACCAAAATTGGTATGGCATGACACGAGTGCGTGATGAACATAAGCGACAGGTCATGCATTTATATACCAGAATATGCGTTTCGTTGGCATGGTGTACACTAGATTGTGCATGCATGCGTGCATGGCAAACATGCGATATATGGTGGACTAGATGCCATGGCATGATTGATTTCATTTGGCTCAAAGACAAACAAGGCGATGTATGCAGCTCTTTGCTGGCTGCTTCGCATTACATCGATTCCCACAGTGCGTGGTATCTGCCGAATTTTTTGTCTTTACAGTCACGCTTTCGTTCGCGCAAAGTGAACAAACTGTTAATTTGCCCGAACCTATCTTTATTGAAGCCATTATCTACTGAAGCTTCGTCTGTGTAACACGTATAGCTGCCTCCTCTTTACTAAGGTAATCAGTCTCTTGTACGCTAAAACAAATGAACGCTTCAGCGGTGGCGTGAGGCAGACGTTCAAACAAAGCGTCTTCTCTTCGCCGAGCGTTGCGTTCATCCTTGTTTGCGGAGATATATAGTGGAGCCGCAGGTACACAACTCAGAGCTCACTAGTTTTCGTGTCTTTCTTCATTCAAGCCTTGGCCCCTCTAAAAGGGCCTCTTCTGTTTCTAAATAAGGCTATAGAAGACACAGAAGTGTTTTCTATAGCATTTTCTATATGAAGGATTAATCTCTCTTGTGCTTCCTATACCGCATCGATTGCAGGAGAGAAGCAGGGCTGTGGCGGCACCTTTCGCCAGGAGTCCGGTGCGCTGGCCCCGCCCAGCCGAGACAGCTCGGGCAGCTACCCAGGCGGCCCTCTCAACTGTCTCTGGACAATCATTGCCCGCTCGGGCTACGGCCTCGAGCTGAACGTCACGGCTCTCAACCTGGGAAGCGGAACACTCCCTTGCAACGCCGCCAGCGCCAACATGCTGGAGGTACGATTCGGCCTCAAATCTCAAATGCATTGCAAATGGTCTGGTACAATATTAGGGACTGTTCAAAATGTTTCTTCTAGTGTCATTCGATCCGATAGAATTACCTTGCGTCATCCCTGCGATGTGGATTACACTGTTTACAAAGTTTAGTTAAGGCTCGTGGCCTGCAAGAACGTCAACAGCAATTTTGTTTATCAGTGTATATATCATAATCATCATCCAGCACCTGGAGTAGCATATCAGGCAAATAGCTAGGCTAACGTCTGCAGCATTTCATTAAAGCATTTATCTCTCTTTCTCGTCTTGTGGAAGTCCCTCGGTTGCAGCTGTCACAAGTCGACGCGGCCTTCGTCGTTTGATGCTCAAATAATGTGCTGGCTCAGTGACCGAATTCGAGCAGAAAAACCTCGTCTTCGATTTTCTGTGCTCATAACTAAGCGTTCTTTCGCCAGATAGATTGTAGGTTTGTTATTTAAAATATAGATCATTCGAGTACATTATCCTCACACAAGGCCCCTGCAGAAATATTGACATATACACCAAATCTTCTAATGCACCTTTCTGGGTACTACCGCAAGTATTTTTACGAAGGGCGACTAAGATTGAAGCGGGTGGAGATGGAAGTAAAAAAAAAAACAACTTGTGGTAGGCACCCTTTAATGATATTGTCAAAGTTTATGCGTACAGAACTGGCCACAGTAAAGACAGGTTAACTGAAATTAAAAAGACAGTAAAGACCCGCTTGTGACGTGAAAGTGGCATCTGTGACGCCATACCTGCTGATGGAGAAGGAAGTTTATTCGAGAAGAGCGCATGGGATTTTGATGTCGCGCTGTTGTTTGTGCATTCTCCTACGACGACTTGAAGGCAAAAGCCATTTCCTTCGTTTTATTTTTCTTTTCAATCGACTGTATTGACCCGACATCAGCCTCTCCCCACCGTTCCCTCCTCCCCTCCCATGAAGCTTTCTGTATCTCACGTGGTGTTGCATGGCCTCCGGGATCGGCTCTCCTTTGGCCAAGCGACGGTGTCATGGGATGACATCATCACTTTACGTCATCGATGACGTCATCATGAGGTCATCTGAGGAGACGTGACTTTTTGCATCTTTCGTGTTGACTCCGACAGTCACTTTTTCGCGTTTGATGAAGCATCTAAGGCTTTCACCACAATAAGTTGGCGTAATTATTTGCAGATGCGGTCGTCACTGCGCGATGTACGAATCGCGCTTGTCTTTTTGCAATGCCCGAACCTGGTGAGAGTGCGCGTAGCGTCAGCGGGTTAAAAGGCAACGATGCCTCGTTGGTGCAGGTGTGGGACTCCTTGGATGAGCACCAGGAACCACTGATGCGTTTGTGCGGTCAGCGACCACCCGAGGCACCGCTGCGTTCGGCCGGCAACACATTGCTTGTGCGTTTCGTAACCAAGGCCAAGGGAGAAGGACCAGGCTTTGCCGCCGCTTTCAAAGAACTGCCACGTGAGTGCACCTATGCATTACTAAGCAAGTCTTTTTTGACGCTATTGTGTCACTATCAGAAATGTGGACGTAGTGTCCTTGTATAAGTTTTGATTGTATTTATTGGAACCAACAACTTTTTTTAGCCGCCGTGGTGGCTCAACCGCTTGGTGCTTGGCTGCTGACCCGGAAGACGTGGGTTCGAACTCGAGCGTGGTTGTCGCATTTTGATGGAGACTAAATGCTACAGAGAGATGTACTGTGCGTTGTCAGTGCACGTAAAAGAACCTCAGGTGTTCGAAATTAACTGAAGCCCTCAACTACGCGTCTGTTATAGCCTGAGTCTCTTTGGGATATTAAACCCCATAAACCAAGTAATGGTTGCGACAACCTCACCTCGAAAGGGCACTGCTGAGTGAAGCCAAAATGACAGCATTTTATCATCTTTAGTACTTCTTGAAACGACGCAAAAATGAAAACATGCCAATGAAAGTGCAAAGGCGCGTTTATCTTTTGATCGAAGAGGGCTGTAGGCAAGACACGGAAGAACATAAGAAAACCACAAAGAGAAGCGGTCTTGCCATCTAAACTTATTATTGCGCATAATGAGAGTATAAACAGCCGAACAGCTATACGGGACAGCATAAAACATTAAAAAAATCTGTAAACCATGGGTGCTAGAGGCTTATTTTGGCAAGCTTCAACCTTAAGGATTTTTTCACCTCAAGGTTCCATCTTCAACTTCCTGTCGTTTTTTGGATCATAAAACATGTGACCGAAAAGCAAGAAGTTTGAACGTAAAACAGAAAATTCGCCGGCCTTTCCACTCTGCGAAGGTGATTGACTAGCGACGCGAACTACATTCATGACCATGTAGAAAAGGTGCAGTGGTTCGCCGCCCCGACGATCGGTACACCGTGTCTCGTTACTGGTGTTCGCGAAAGCCGTGGTGTGTGCACTCATGATACTGCGTGGCTGTTCGAGGTATATCTGGCGAAACGACAACTCCCGCGTACTCATCATACAGCAACGACATCGGTGTTGTGTCTTCGCTAGGGGCTGTGGCCAACTAATGAGCCTGCTTTTCGAGTCCGTCCACGCGCATCGTCGTACACTGCGGTGTGACTCACAGCGTGCATTACCCCGGCGAATTGAACCGGGTCGCTTGGATCTCCGACAATTGTCAACAAATGCCACCAAGCCCAATCACGGGGCATGCTTAGAACTTTCTAAGAATCTGGAGGCTGCCACCGCGCTTGCCCTCAGCGCCCCTACTGCGCTTCCGCTCCCGCGAACTTCGCAGACGAAGTGGAAGCGCAGGTCGCGCACTCACGTGAGCCAAATACGAGGTCTGAGTTTTTGCACACAGACGCCACAAACCCCAGGATCTTAGTCATATGCAGTTTCGATGTAAAATTATTGAGTGAACTTAAAGGTTCCTGGTTCGATCTCGGGCTTCGGCATAAAAAAAAACTTGGAGGACGCTTAAGCCTTGCTTTCAAGACTAGAACTCGATAGCGTAACCGGACCGTGTTCGTATCGCCTTCCCAATCGCTATCCTGGCTTCGCTTCTTGGTCGACACTTAAACCGTGCCCCAAGGAAAGCCAAAGTGCGGACGCCCTCCGGCTTTTATCTTTATTTGCATCTACCTCGAATTTTCGCTCACGGACAACGCTGATTTTTTGCTCACAACCAAAGACACCGCCGCCGGAGCCACCGCCGATACCGACGCCGGAATTTCTGCGAAACGAGCTCTTTAGCGCTGTCGCTTCAAAAATGTAAGACACAAGGGCCCGTAGACATAGATCTCGACGACGTCTTTACTGCGCAAGGGCTAGCCCGACTCCCCCTCCGTTTTCGTCTCGCACCTTCCCCAAGCTCGTGCCCCACTCCTTTATTCTCAACAAACAGTTCGAACGACACGGACGCACCAAGAACGACACAGAAGAGGACTGGGAGAGGGCTCTTAAAAGCCACGAGCTCTCAGTCCAGCTCTCGGCAGTCCAGGAGGCCTGCGAACGGGTGGAGGGCCACGGTCTTCCAGTACCGGCGTGGGCGCGGCCAGCAACTGCAGCGGACCCCCCTTCCGGGATTGTCTGATCGGGGTTCTCCAGGACCAAATAAAGTTCATTTCATCATCATCATCACCAAGAACGACACCATGCACGAGCGCTGACTAACAACACTGTCTTTATTACACCTCATCATATCAATACCAGTTGGTGTGGCTATTGTCGCACTTTTACGACTGCCATGTGATGGCATCATCATTGTCATGCGTCATTTGAGCAATATCCCGCTCAAGTATATCTTCATATTGTGTGTTATTATTACAGTATAATTGTTGCCTACGTGTGATGGATTTTCTGCTTTTAATAACGCTTTTAGGCTTGTATAACTGTGCTCCCCACTTACCCGGTGCCTTTTTGAAGAACTGTAAGATATACGTAAATAAATAAATAAATAAATAAATAAATAAATAAATAAATAAATAAATAAATAAATAAATAAATAAATAAATAAATAAGCATAGCCTGCTTCTCTGTTACAAAGAAACAGCCAACAGAATCTCCCAGTCTTGTGTCAACTGCTTCAGATATCATATTGCTACATGCATACTGCCGGCCCCTTGAACCATGCGCGTGTGCGCCAGACGAAGAGAAGGAAGATCTCTCTCTGCTCGGGCTCTTGGCTGAACCGGTCAGCGCTGCAACATGTCATAACAGAGATCTAGAAGTTATAATTACGAAGTTGCGTTGCCGAATTCCATCATTAAATTTTTATTTATATAGAGCCGGTTTGGCACCATCACCCCTCTGTTCTTATTGTAGGGAAGAGGAAACAATAGAACACTTTCTGATCTCATGTCAGAAGTTTTCTACATTACGAAAGACATCTCTGGAAACGCCGTTACGCATAATGGGATTAGAGTTGAGAACCTCAAATTTACTATCTCTAGGTGCACTTACCCTTGGGCACAGCAGCGGGAAAGTATGCGAGGCCATGCAAGAGTTCATAGAACAGTCAAAAAGATTTAAACAATAACCACAGTTCAAAAGTTCCATAGTTAACCAGAAGCAAAGTACAGCAAGATTCTTTTCTATATTTATGTATTTCTTATTTGATGAAAATTAATCCCACCCACCTTTTTCCTTCTTTTTTTGAAATTATTATTCTCACAAAATTAACTTGTAAAAAATCTTTCTGTTAAACAAAATAGGAAATTATTCTCATTACTAGTTTTTAAATAATTTTTTCTAAGCTACCCGATTCTATGTCAATCCCCCTGAGTGGGTGTGAGCCAGCTGTACAGGATCTACATCTACATCTACAGCGCTGCAACCACTCCTGTAAACATATCATGTAGATAGTCTACGGACTACAGTCTACCGAGTCGTCATTCACGTAACAATATAATGTAGGTGAAGAGACATTTAAAAGCTCATAAAAAAATTAGCGCAAAAGTTTATGTGATGATTGCTCGCTTTCTATTACCGATTTTGTAAATTTTCGCCAAGCACCTGTCGTCGAGGTTACACTATTTGCACGTGCAGGAGTTCGGGAGGTGTGTTAAATGCGCGAATATCATTAGCTGGAAATGTCAGTCGATATACCGCGCACTGGTAACAAGAACGTCATTAACACATGATCTTGTTCGCTGCGAACGACATAAAGCGCCGTGTGAAGTTGGTAACGCGTATATTAAAGTAATAGCACGTTGAAAGCATTACATTATCGAACGGCAGTTTTTTTTTCTTTTTTTTCTTGTATAGGCACATTCAGCATTTTGACCGCCCGTGTTCATGACGCCTTCGGTCACCCGGGTGCGTCTGGATATTATCACGTGGTCGTGACAGTGAAGAAGGTGGCAGTTAGACCATTGAAGACAAAACTTTTTGTTGGCCGAAAACTTGTGCCCAGGAAATGAAAGGTCAAAGTACAAGCACCACGCACTGTACACTAATAGCGGCGATCACAGTCGTCGGCAGTCGGTAACCTGCTCTTATCTGAAGTGCGTCGGCTTTCATACATACCTTATCGAATCTTCCAGAGTTATCGCTGGTGCTCTCTTTAGCTCTGGAATAAATTCGGTTACTCGTGTCCTGCGCGTAATCTCAACAGAAGAACCGTAAACAATCGCGAAGTTTCCAAGCGTTGCGGCGTGGCCTGCGGCGAGCGCTGCTAACAGTTTCTTTTGTGGCTGAAGGCCGATAACATTAAAATAAAAAAGTAAGCACGCATGACAATGTGATTCCGTCACGTGTGCGTGTGTGTTTTTTTAAATGCGAAGCATTTCTTAGCGAACTTCTGCGAGTTTGAGCGTATCTATCTATCTATCTATCTATCTATCTATCTATCTATCTATCTATCTATCTATCTATCTATCTATCTATCTATCTATCTATCTATCTATCTATCTATCTATCTATCTATCTATCTAGCCGCCTACGACTTTGTGCTCTCCTGGCCGTTTCGTTAATCGGATGTATACCAAAATTGGTATGGAATACCATGAGCGTATTACGAACATAAATGACAGGTTATAACATGAAAATCATGACATGCATGTCATGAACAGCATGATTTACATTCCACGGCCTTGGGGCTCTTGCGGCCATTCCGTTAATTTCATATATACCAAAACTGTTATGACGTGACAAGAGTGCATGGCGAACATAATGATAGGTCCTAACGTGCAAATCATGACACGCATGTCATGTGCGGCATGATTTACATGAAATGGTCTCGGGGCGCTCGCGGGCGTTTAAATGAATGGATATATACGAAAACTGGTATGACGAGACATTTCAACATGACGAACATAACTGACACGTGGTAACATGAAAATCATGACACGCGTGTCATGCACGTCATGATTTACATGCCACGCTCATGGCGCACTCGCGGCCGTTTCGCTAGGTTGATATACACCAAAATTGGTATTGCGCGATGTGACTGTATGAAGAACATGAATAACAGGTGGTAACATGAAAACCATGACATGCATATCATGTATGTCATGATTTACATGCCACGCTCATGGTGCATTCGCGCCCGTTTCGCTGGCTTGATATACACCAAAATTGGTATTGCGCGATGTGGCTCTATGAAGAACATGAATAACAGGTGGTAACATGAAAACCATGACATGCATGTCATGTATGTCATGATTTACATGCCACGCTCATGGAGCATTCGCGGCCGTTTCGCTAGGTTGATATACACCAAAATCGGTATTGCACGACGCGACTGTATGACGAACGTAAATTAGAGGTGGTAGCATGAAAATCATGACACGCGTGTCATGCACGACATAATTTACATGTCACGCTCATGACGCACTCGCGGCCGTTTCGCTAGGTTGATATACACCAAAATTAGTATTGCGCGGTGTGACTGTATGAAGAACATGAATAACAGGTGGTAACATGAAAACCATGACATGCATGTCATGATTTACATGCCACGCTCATGGTGCATTCGCGGCCGTTTCGCTGGCTTGATATACACCAAAATTGGTATTGCACGACGCGACTGTATGACGAACGTCAATTAGAGGTGGTAACATGAAAATCATGACACGCATGTCATGCACGACATAATTTACATGCCACGCTCATGACGCACTCGCGGCCATTTCGCTAGGTTGATATACACCAAAATTGGTATTGCGCGGTGTGACTGTATGAAGAACATGAATGACAGGTGGCAACATGAAAACCATGACGTGCATGTCGTGTATGTCATGATTTACATGCCACGCTCATGGTGGACTCGCGGCCATTTTTTTTTTTTCGTTTCACAGCGTTGTGCGGAGGCAGCGTCAACGTGAGCGGCGACTCGTGGCAGACCCTGCAGAGTCCAGGATACCCCAACGCGGCGCCAGCGAACGTCCGCTGCCTGTGGGTGCTTCGAGCCCAGGAACCGGTCATCCCCAGCGGTGCAGTGCAGGTGTTCGACACTGACGATGCTTTCCGTGACGTCACCATCCGCCTGAAAGAGATGCGCTTGCCGTGCGAGGACGGCGCGTACTTGGCTCTGATTACCACGCAGAAGGTGAGTGTAAAGCAAATCGGTGATTTATGGGCGCCATTTCTTTTCATTGTATGCGATCTTGTGTGATAGATAGATAGATAGATAGATAGATAGATAGATAGATAGATAGATAGATAGATAGATAGATAGATAGATAGATAGATAGATAGATAGATAGATAGATAGATAGATAGATAGATAGATAGATAGATAGATAGATAGATAGATAGATAGATAGATAGATAGATAGATAGATAGATAGATAGATAGATAGATAGATAGATAGATAGATAGATAGATAGATAGATAGATAGATAGATAGATAGATAGATAGATAGATAGATAGATAGATAGATAGATAGATAGATAGATAGATAGATAGATAGATAGATAGATAGATAGATAGATAGATAGATAGATAGATAGATAGATAGATAGATAGATAGATAGATAATCACCCTGGCAAATGTGATCTGCCGTTTCTTTAATGTTGTAGTCGTTACTGTGGAGGGAACCACACTTGTCCAAAAAGCGCTCTTGGCTGCCAGAGCAGCTGCCAGAGCTAAAGTTTCGGTATGCATGCTTTACTGTGGTAGCAATAGGGTCATTCCACGCCAAACGTCCCAGACATTGCGCTCGACCCTCTCCAAATGTATTGTAAAAAATTGTGGACGTTCATATCAGTGCACTATTTGCCCTCTGAAAGTATTCTTTGGAAAAAAAATTTTTCTTGTCTGTTACAGTGATTTGAATTTTGCCGTAGTGGGTGAAACATAGGTTGCGAAAAAATACTCTAAAAAATACAATACTTTACGGAACGCCTTAAATATGTGCTGTTTACTTGAAAAGGAATGGCACTAGTTTATTATCACCCATTGACGACCACTACTTTGTCTCACGATGTGCTTTGTGGTGAAGCAATGCTGCAATTCTGCGCCAATTTTGATTATTTTTTAAAAGTTCTACGAATATTACAGACAAAATAGGACTATATCACATGGCTGGATAGTTGGTAGTAAGCGTGTCAAAAAAGTATTGAAGTCGATGACCGAGTAGTTTCGAAGTGGAAAGGGCGCAAACATTGAAAAATGTGTGAAATGCTCCACGTTCAGGCATATGTAGAGTGGTGATGCAGTCCAAGTAAAAATGCACGCTTGGTCTCGTTGGGAAGAGTAAACAAAGGAGATTTATTTGTGAAAGTTTCATCGGAGTGTTTTTTGTTTTTGGCGAGAAACAAAAATTTATGTTGAGCGTTCGCGGCGTGCCTGGGCGCGGCCCCGTAAGTCCGCTTCACTGCGCCGCCACTGTTCCTTGGGGCAACGGAAGTATGCAGTGCCCATGCGGGTGGCACGATCATGTGTTGCTGTGAGTTTTCTCGTTTCGACACGCATTCTTCGGCTTTCCGCAGTGCCGCCGACGAAGTGTCAGGGAAAACGAGTGATGGTTCGTTTAAAATATATTATATAATAAAAGTGGCTAACAGGCACCGGGAATACACTTATAATTCTTTTTTATGGGCAGCTCGCTTGAATGTGACTCGCGCCATTCGTGCCTCGGAGCCGAATGGTGCTACGTATTCTTACGCTCGGATCTTCGGCAGAGGTGAACTTTGCTCCGGTGATCGCGTCGCCGAGCGAGCACGCGGCACTCGAAGGTTCGTCTTTCGGCCGCTTCCCTTGGCAGCGCGTAATAAGATAAACATTGCGAATGGTGAGTATACTGCTATCGTGTCATATTTTAGACGGAGAGCCTGTACAACGGAAACCGAAAGCGATAAATATAAAAAAGGACGAAGGCGGCTTCGTCCTTTTAAATGTCTATCGCCTTCGCTTAGTAATCGCAAGGCGATTACTAAGATGAAAGCATCGCATGCAGCGTGGCAGAAAGTTGAGCTCTCAGCAAGGTTTCAGTCTACAATCTCCCTCAAAGGTACGCGCACGTTTCACCTTTTCGTGCCATCATCACTGACCACTCTTAATGCCGGGCTCACCACCCCACCTACTCAGCAACACAGGGATTTCAAGTGGCGAAGAGTCCGAAGACCATACGTCGGCAACGGAAGTAAGAACTGCAACCTCCGCAGAGATCGAGAACACAACCCAAGCTCTGCACCTGTCGAACGTGTGCATGCAGTGACGTGGCAATGAAATCGTGCTCTGCTCCCACTACTAACCGGCAGCTTTTAGTGCCCTTCCGAAACATTCTGCCAGCCATATACACTGTTTGCAAGTTTTCAGCAACGTGAAAACTCACAGCAGCACACGATCGTGCCACCCGCGTGGGCGCTGCATACTTCCGTTGCCCCGAGGAACTGTGGCGGCGCAGTGAAGCGGACTTACGGGCCCGCGCCCAGGCACGCCGCGAACGCTCAACATAAATTTTTGTTTCTCGCCAAAAACGAAAAACACTCCGATGAAACTTTCACAAATACATTTCCTTTGTTTACTCTTCCCAACGAGACCAAGCGCGCATTTTTACTTGGACTGCATCACCACTCTACATGTGCCTGAACGTGGAGCATTTCACACATTTTTCAATGTTTGCGCCCCTTCCACTTCGAAACTACTCGGTCATCGGCTTCAATACTTTTTTGACACGCTTACTGCCAACTATCCAGCCATGTGATATAGTACTATTTTGTCTGTAACATTCGTAGAATTTCTAAAAATTAATCAAAATGGGCGCAGAATTGCAGCATTGCTTCACCACAAAGCACATCGTGAGACAAAGTAGTGGTCGTCAGTGGGTGATAATAAGATAGTGCCATTCCTTTTCAAGTAAACAGCAGATATTTAAGGCGTTCCGTAAAGTATTGTATTTTTTAGAGTATTTTTTCGCAACCTATGTTTCACCCACTACGGCAAAATTCAAATCACTGTAACAGACAAGAAAATTTTTTTTCCAAAATATACTTTCCGAGGGCAAATATTGCACTGATATGAACGTCCACAAATTTTTACAATACATTTGGAGAGGGTCGAGCGCAATGTCTGGGACGTTTGGCGTGGAATGACCCAATAGGGACATTCCACATGAATTGCTGCCGTCGTCGTCCGAATCACCGTGATGTTTCGAGTAAACGTCAAGTGCGTTAATACCTTGCCACGCATTACACTGTAAGCTATGTGCACGAAATAAGCTTGCGTGCGCGAGCCAAAAAGGGCAATGGCGTGATGCGCGTTGCGTTCACCCGTGTCTGATGAGGGCTGGGAGTATGGGGGTGCCCATGAGGGTTGAGAACGCATCAGGTGGGGAGAGTCTAGCTTTCTTTTCGTTCGAGTTTCTCTAGAAAAATCAAATGTGCTATCACGTCAGTACCACCAGATACAACCGCATATAACAGATAATACTCGGCCAAGCTCCATAGTGCAGTCTTTAGAGCTGTTTACCTCGAGGTTTAACCCATATATGTCCATACATATAGGACGCTTCTTTGATGCACTCTAACATCGCTATTTCTTTAGCTAATGACTAGCACCACCTACAGCACATCAAGCAGGCCTCATTCTCAACATGTGCAAGCCTAGACATTGCTCGCTTTTCATGCTGCCACCTGCCGACCGCTTTTTCCGGGAAAACGCGTGCTTTCCGTGAAAGACGTCATGGAGAGGAAGAAGTGCACGTGAAATGCCGACCGCTTTCTCCGGGCAGACGCGTGCTTTGTATGAAATACATCATGGTGAGGGAGAAGTGCAATGTCGGTGTACACGTGAAATGCTTCAAGGCTTACCCACGTAGCACACATAGTGCCCAGTGTCCTATATGTATAAGACGGCTTGAAAAACAGTGTTGCGTTTACCTGGAAGTAAATAAAGAACTTGTGCTTTCTTTTGAGGGTAGAAGCACATTTTTTGTGAAAGAAAAAATATTTGTTTTGTCTTTTTTTCTGAGTTTGGGCATATATGGGTTAACAGAATTCGTTGCGCAAGTCTGTTTGTTACTGTGAAGTGATAGTTACTGTAAATAATACGTACGATCATAGAGCATCGACGAATGAGAGACTAGTTATCGTCTCAGTTGTGCACATGTCACTCAAAGAATTAGAATAGCTCCACATCGAATGCACGTTTTTTTGTACTTTCTATGGAAACTCAAGGAAGCAACTTGGGATTCAGAACATCCAATGCGGATCATTCCGCCTAATTTTTATACCCCTGCGTGTGTCGCTTGCGCTAACCGTCATTTCATGAACTCTCGGTATTTCTCGCCTACTCAGTGCAGGGTGACAAACCACAGTTTAGAAAGGACAAGCCTATCCTAGCTTGTAAGGAATACCATTTTACGTAACAGCAGAGGCATGGATGTGAGCGACATTGCTTATGGCGTCATCTCATGGCCCTTTAGTTAAGCGAAGCATAGAGAAATTATTTTGCGCTGGTTGGCCAAGTTGGCCATAGTCTACCGCGCTGCTGGCATATAAAGCCAGCAGTGCGGTATTGCCGAATCTGTATAGAATGCTAATTTATATTCTTTTTTATTAAATCACTAGCACTTGTTTCAGAAATCGCCACCAAGTGCCGTTACCAGTGCTGCTACTACCGTACATGTCACCTGCATTCATATGCGCATTCCGTGAACAATATTACTATACGCAGTTTTGCTAAATCAATTTGTTATCTTTTTTCATATACCTCTACACTTCTCTTCGGCTTCTTCTTTCCTGTGCAGTATTTGCAGCTGCCTCCTGTGCGCCTGTGCGGTCAAAGTGTGCCCCAGGAATGGTTGAAGCCGCACGCTTCAGCCAGCCGCGTACAGCTACTGCTCGACACGGGTCGCCGAGGAGGCCAAGCCAAGCTCAAGCTGGAGTACGGCTCTATGGCGGGTGAGTTGTTCCCAAGGAGGTTTTTAAAATATGGCTGTTCCTATATTTTGCGTTGCAGTAATTATGAACAAATGCCGATTCGCCATATTTGCTCGTTACCTAAATGGTATATCTGGTTCACTATAGACCGCAAGACACACAAAAGTCACAATTTCGCCGCAAGGTCAAAGCAATGACTGCGACAGCAACAAATCAATGTTATACGAAGTAGAAAAGGCGCATGACCCCAACAAATGCAACTTTCCTAGTCGTGTTTCAATTCTAAGTTTTTTTTTATTATTTTGCAGACAAACAGCCATAGATCGGCAAACTCACTCATGAGTCGACTCACTCGGACTCACTCAGACTCAGATCGGGCCGCGAGCCTGAGTCAGAGTGAGTCCGGCTGAGTAATGTGCTAGTGAGTGTGTCCGAGTGAGTCCGGTGAAGAAAACGTTTAGTGAGTCTGAGTCCGAGTAAGTCCGGTTGACGAATATATTGGTGAGTCTGAGCCCGAGTGAGCCCTAAGCACGAAATATATTTCTTGGGTGGGTGCGAGTGAGTTCCACCTGTTATTGCCGACCTATGGTCCTATCTACTCATGTTTAGCATTACTACCAGCCTTATATAGGCTTAATTTTATACTCAAGTCTACTCAGATACGTCTCAACGCACTAGCATTCACGCGCCATCTCAATATACATTGATCAGAGGCGTGAGGTTGGGGGGGGGGGGGGGGGGGTGCCATGATTTCGCCCACAAATCTTCTACGGGAAGTTCATGATATAGGCATCTCGTGTGAGTCGCGTATTTCATAAAAATATCCTTACTGAATTGAAACCACTCAAAAGTCGCACAAGATCGTACAAGATCAAATGGTGTATCGTAGAGCACCGATTATGTGAGATATTGGTGTTTAAAAGCATTGACACCGTGATCGAAACAGCAAATTTTACCCTAACGGACTCGTGAGTCGACTCACTCAGGCTCACTGAGACTCAGGTCAAGCCGTGAGTCTGAGTTCGAGTGGGTCCGGCTGAGTAATGTGCTAGTGAGTGTGTCCGAGTGAGTCCGGTGAAGAAAACGTTTAGTGAATCTGAGTCCGAGTAAGTCCGGTTGAGGAAAATTTTGGTGAGTCGGAGTCCGAGTGAGCCCTCAGAGCAAAATATGTTTCTTGAGTGAGCCTGAATGAGCTCCAACTTTTTTGCCGACCTATGCAAACAGCACACAAAGTTATCAAAAACTAAGTGGACCCATAACCGAAGGCTAGTTGCTGGTCCAATGAAAAAAAAAAAAAGATGGCTGATTCCTCTGTCAGAGGAATCGGTATAACACGAAAGTGAAACGTCTCGTCACAGAACTAGTTTATTGTTTGTGGCGCATTGGTATATGAGAGCTGATACAATGTCTACTGTTGTTTGGCACCGCTTGATGTGGACGCACCTACGTCTACGCCTATGGCACCTCTCCATAGGCACCCGTCACTGACCAGAGGGCGCGATGGAGCTCTTATCGAACGCCTGAGTGTTGAGGGCACCAGCCGCCAGGGATACCAAGAAAATGAAACGCTCGCTGGACACATCGACGCGCTCAAGTGTCTCCCTTCTGGGCGCCTCTTTCAACGAACGCTTCCTACGTGCGTTCGTAATCACCTCAGGGATGTTGCCACCGCCTTCAATGCAGCACAAACGCGTTTAGAACGCGCTCTTTTCAGGCTGTGCCAAGGCAGCAGAAACGCTACAAACGCGTTTCAAACTCACTGCATTGAGGCGATGGCAAGTCACGTTCAAGTCAAGGAGCGTTTCTGAACATAGAGGATGCGGAGGATAGACACTCGATTTTGCTGCGTCTACTCGCTAGGCTGTGTTTTCTGGCGCTACCATCGTATCTCGGAAACTGCATTGCAGGGTGCCTATACCGACGACTAACGCCCATGATCATGATTTAACCCTTGCGCTAGCTGAAGTTCTTAACATATACGTGGACACCGCATATGGTGAATACTGCGCAAAGATCGCATCAATGAACACGTAATAAACGCTGATAGTCGATATGCACTCCTTCAAGGCGTCGTGAAACGCGAAGAGAAACGCTACGCGCGCCGTGTCTTCCCTCTAGCCTGGCCGTTACTTCTCACAGGGCAAGCGGGGAACGCGGTGCGACAGCCAGGCGAGCATCGGAGAGATATTTTTTTATATGGATGGATGCTATGAGTGAGGCTTGGACTAAAGCGACCACCTCGCGGTGTGTTGAAGCGTTGACGAAATTACACGTCTATTGGAAACACGCTGAATGGGACGGTCATAGCAACGGCGCGTTTTCTTTTTCGTTTTTTTTTTTTAGCCTGGTGGTACACATGTCACCGCCCCGTTATAAAGCGGATGCTCGTAGCATTCATCCAAGAGCACTGTGAGAGGAATGTATGAAAGATAAAAGGCGCTATCGTGTAGCCTCCGCCATGTGTTTGGCGGTAGCTCAGTCGGCTAAACGCCCACCAGCCACCGAGAGGTCATGGGTTCAACTCCTGTTAACGGAAATTTTCTTGTAGTTTTTTTTCCTTGCCATCTTATGGTGTTTATTTCGCTGGCGTATTTCCGTGACGGAAATACGTCATGAAAGTCTTGGTGGACCCCGGCATAAAACACTTTCGTGCTGAAAATCGGAAATAATTATGATTACATGATTTGATTTGAGATTTGATTTATTTTCTGTACGAGATACATCGCGTATGTACTCATTTTCATGAATCAACGTGAGAGAGCGACTGCGCGTCATGACGCGCGCTGACGTAGCTTCTTTCTCCCGTGTCATCCCTTCCAGCGCGCTCATCTGGATGAGAGAAGAGTGCTTAAAGCGTGCGGCAAACCCCTGTATCGCCGCTCGTTCTTCACGGATTCGAGAACTTTTAGCGGCAATCGATTCGCGAGGAAATAAACTCCGATACCGAGGCCATGCGACGGTTACCTGGAAAAGTGGTTCAAGACCCCTTTAAGTAATCTGGCTAGAATGGGATATCGTGGCCGCCTGTAAACTATAGAACACAAACTGTCCCTAGTTGTCGCTTTTTTTTTCTGAGCTCCAGTTCGTCTGCTATATTGACAAATGAACGTGCCACGGCCTAATCCAGCGACGTGACGCGTAAAGAGTATATTGGTCAATTGTTGTCTTCCTTTGCGCAGACGCCAACCTGACGTACACCCAACCAAGCGGCGTCGTGCACAACGTCGACTATCCGGGCTGGACGACCATAACGCATCCGACGATGCTGACCATCGCGCCTGTCAACGCCACAGCGACGTCCGCTATTGCGCTCTATTTTGTGCACTTCAACGTTGGCAACCCTGTGAACGGTTCCTGCCCCATCGTCTTCATGCAGGTGCTGTGGTCTGGTTCTATCATAACGAAGGCAACGACTTGAAAATGTTCTCGCCAAATGTGTTTTATTGAAAATATTCTCGCCAGCTCGGTCACATCCACGAAATCTCTTCAAACAAGTGTACGTTGCTTACAGTGAACAATAACACGAAGATTGAATGGCATAATATGGTCAAACAAAAAATGTTACAAGCATCTGGATGCTTAGCAAAATGCTAGTGTTAATCCATGCATCTATAACATGCATAAATGTACAGGCAGGAGACATTTATGCAATCATTTAACGGCATGTTAGCTTCGCATACAGAACATATCGAAAACATCGAACTTATATGCAACAGTTCATTAAACAACAAGATATTACAGTGCAATAATTAAAGCAATAACCTAGCACCTCCTCGCATGCATTATCTATGATTGTTTAAAACACGAAATAAAGGGAAGACCAGCTGAAAAGGCGCGTCACCGAAACGCCTGTGCACATTCAGCAGTTTCCTTGTTTGAAGGAGTTTGTGTTTAAGTTATCGCTAATACCAATTAAAGTTCAAAGCGGAACAAAATCATGCAATAGGAAACACAAAAAAACGTGTTTATTGCGCAACTCAAGCCTAACTCCTTCTTTATTTTGAAAGCTTAGGCAAATTTGTGTTTATAAACAAGCATTTTTTATGTTATTAATCTTATTTCATTAGATATCGTGATTAAGCTCGCTACGTCTCGCTTTGAAGAGCCTAATATGTTACGATCATCACGCAGTTTGTGAAAGATAATTACTTGTCGTAGAACCAAAAAGTGGCTAGCTCTCCTGTAATCGAGAGTAGATGTTAGCAGGAAATGGCTACCTGCAAAGCAGATTGGTTAGAGATGATACCAGCCACAATTTTAAGATGTCCATGTACGCAAGGTCACACCACACAACACAACACCACACTGGGCACTGATTCATATGGGCGTCATTGTTTCCTGCCACTGTGGGCGATGCATTTTAGGCTTTGCCTAGAGAGTGCGGCCACGACGCGACGCAGGCCTAAAAAACCTACCGAGCCGGAATGAACATATGTGAATAGCCCCCGTAGCGTGGCGTCATCTCTTAGGGGCGGCGTGGATTTCCCGCCGCCTTCGAGCACTGGCAACCCTGTCTCAACGCGGAAAGATGACAGTCAAGTGTGTGGTGCTTCGTATCTGACTGTGGAGCGTTGCTATTATCTGCCTTTGGAACGTCGCTATTGGAAATAAATAAAACTTCATCATGTAATAGAAGGGACAGCTATAGTGATACTGCGAATAAACATTAAGAAATGTGTTTGTAACATGTTTGGGCAGATATAGTGTATGTAGTGCGGTCCTGTGCAAAGGGTTGGGGCCAGATACTGCATATTCTTCAGTTTTTCTGGTTGTCCAGATGTTCTCGTTTGAGTGCTACGCTGACGGCGCTGTGTTTTGGCTCAAGGTCACTTGAAGGTCCCCGAGAACGGGAGATAAAAGCATTTTGAGCTTAAAAGGTGCAGAGACGTTCGTTGCAATAACTAGTCCCTCCATTTTGCTCTTGCACGTTGAAGGTTCGCGACGGTGGCGCTTCTTCGCGGGTCCTGGCTCATGTGTGCGGTGACATCAACCCTACCCCGGTGTTCTCTACCGGAAGCCAGCTCAGCGTCGTCGTCAAAAACACCGCGACGTCCCACGCTATGGGTGGATGGGCCGTCCGCTTCTTCATGGTCTACTACAGCAGCCCAGCAGGAGGTATTTAATTCGTACATTTGAAGTTGAGGTTTATTTCGAGAAAAAGGCAAACCAAAGAAAGGTACACTTTCCCTAGGGGACCGGCCAAAAGGCAAAAAAGCCTGACAAGGCGCCTGGCCCCTGAAAACCCAAAATCCCACCAAAATGACACAATGTTCAGTGTAAAAATTAGCAGTCAATAAGAAATAAGCATAAATTAGTTAATACATGCAAGTCACGTGTGTATAAGAAAACAAATACATGAGCGAATTGGCCCAGGCAATGACATCAGTAAGGCATATATGTGACCAACAAATGAAACAAAGTTTAGAGAACATAAACAAACGTGAATGGGATTTGCATGACGAAACGTAAGATTTCAATACATAAGGCTTCATAAATTCAAAGGAAACAAATACGTTAGAGAATACAGAACAATGATTATGATGATGGTGATTATGTTTGTGTAGATAGTATGTGTGACTGAATCTTCCTTGAAGCAGCTGGAGGGTATCGCTGTCCGCCGGGTGTAGAAAAGTATGCAAAGGGGTTACTATGAAATTGGGCACGCAGTTTCTAGACATTTTAACATGAAATATATCTGGGCACGCAACGTTTACTAGCTACGCTCTTAACAATTACTAAAACGACGAAACGTTCAGCTCTTAGTTGGGATTCGTATGTAGTGAAAGAAAGAAAGGCGTGAAAGCACGGACGTAACAAAAGAGAACGAGACAGCACAAACGTCGACTGTCGAGTGAAATGTGGCATTGTTGCGGAAAAGAAGGTGTAGGCGCAACTCTTACCTGTGAACGTTTACGCATGACAACGCAACACGTCAATTACGCACGCGTGTACGTCTACGCGAAAGATAACTCTGACAGCATATTTCTTATTTAAACAAGGTTATCAAAGGCAGGCTCGTGCGTGGAATTTCACTATAGTATCGATACTTTGACCCTCGACTATAGTGGAAGTTTCAACTACTTCCAAAGTTCTATTATTGTACAGTTTTATGAACACGCTGCAATGCGAATGATGAGAAGTCGAATTGACCAACGTGTTCCTGCACTGTAGAACAAAACGAAGTTTGACAAACCGATGGTACATCCGACTGGTCCCTACCGCGGTCCGACTCGGATGGCAAAAATGCGGAGCCCGTTCTTGATCTAGCAAGAGAAAGCGTTTCTTTTTCAGAACACCAGGAAAGGCCAACTTCTGTCGTCTTTCCTTCTGCCGCAGAGTAATGGATTTGTCAGTACGAGACATTTACCGGCTCAACACACACCCGCTCCCCGTGTCAATCGCAATTAACGGGTCATTTTCCTCCTCCTCCATCCCTCTACCACGGTGCAGCCCCGGCAGGTTGCGGCGGCAACGTCACAGCCAACGAGGGCGCCCTGTCTAGCCCAGGCTACCCGACGACTTTCGCCCAGCATCAAACTTGCGCCTGGTTCGTGACTGGGCGCGCAAGGGCTACGCTGCAGCTGAGTTTCGTAGCGTTCGCCTTCAACTCGACCGCCGCCGACTGCGACTCCAACTACCTGGAAGTTTACAACGGACATCGGGATACCCCCGACGCCAAGATTACACGCCTCTGCGGCCAGGTATGCCACTATAGCAAATGTTTTTTTCTGTAGTACTAACTTGTTTGCTTTCTTAGCAAAGCTAACTAATTCATCTGTACATGTGCGTGAGCATGTGATCATTAAAGAGAACTGAACAGAAAGCAAACATTTCCGAAAGGACTACTTGACTTGGAAATGCACGACAGAAGCCGAACATTCAACCTATTTCATAAGTACAACAGATGTAGAATTTTAGTAGCGGAAAGCTTTGTTGATTGCTCCTACCAAGAATTCTTGGCGGAATACTTGGTAGGTGCCATCAACAAACGGCTCGTGAATCTTTGGAAGCATTTTATATTCAGCAGTTGGGTGTAGAGTGTACTAGCGAACCATCGTTACGACTGCGTGCACTCTTAGGAGATTAGATTCCTTGAGTGTTGGTTGTCCCGTTACATATTTTTTTTTAAAGTTATATATGGAAGAAAAAAAACATGGGAAGGTATACGTTAAAGCCAGCTACCCCATACGTTTGTTGTTTTAGGCGCATGCGTTGTTTTTCAGCACATATTCTCTGTATACTGACACAAATAAATTCAATTGGAAGTGCTACGCGCGTCGTCGTCCTCGTCTTCTGTGTACGTCCTTTCAGCGGCAAACATGCTTTCAAACACAC
The DNA here is from genome assembly GCF_013339695.2 of Rhipicephalus sanguineus. Taxonomy (NCBI): domain Eukaryota; kingdom Metazoa; phylum Arthropoda; class Arachnida; order Ixodida; family Ixodidae; genus Rhipicephalus; species Rhipicephalus sanguineus. The sequence continues at coordinate 166,996,514 of NC_051180.1, read as the reverse complement.
ACCAACTAGGCCACGAACAAGTTTTCCTCAGCAAGTGGGAACTTCGAGAGAGGAGGAGAGATGGATGACAGGAAAAGACGCAACCTCCGCGGCCCTAGTTGGGAGCACGACTCAGCGCCTGTAGTGGAAGGGAGCGACTAAAAAGCCACCAAAACATGCCCGCGTTGCCAGACCACTTTTTGGTGCTGTCCCTAGGAAATTCCAAGCGAGATGTACCTAGCCTGGTCCCGTGGCTCTCTACGTGCGTGTGAGACATTGATCATGCGATTTAACCATGGAAATGCAGGTGGCTTGATTTAATGGACGCACGAATAAGGTGCATACTTGCTGCTTTGTTTGAGAAGGGCCACTTTTTGACTAAGGGGCACGCAGTTCGCAAGGTGGGGGAATCAGTTTTGCTTCAGCTCAATGAGATCACTGCGCAGGCATAGCCGCACAGTGCATTAGGTTTCATTTTTGTGTTAACCTTGCTAGCGTATCAAGCGCATTAGTTTACGAAGCTGGTCCTTTTTGGAAGACGAAGTTTGAGACATGATCGGAACTTGTCTCGTGGTTCCAGAAAAGCCAGCTTTTCCCAAAAGGTGCCTTAGAAAAACGTTTAGCTCCAATATTCCGCGATATAGTCACAGAATAATCAATATTATTGCTTGTTTTAAACAAATGCTTGTGGCGATCGAGCCACCACGCGAACGAGCGTCATGCCGAAGCCGGCCTCCCTACTTAGGGCACAGTATGTGTGTACTAGGTGCAGCGATGCAGATTGCTTATTTTCTCGTCAGATCAGTCTGAAACAACCTGGCGATACTCTTTCCGGCAACTAATTGCAGCCACAGGTAGCAAGCTTCACAGCGTGGCATTTAGTTTTCGTCGCATTACACCGCTGTGTAGCGGTAAAACTTACAAAGCAATTCCTTCATTGTGGAGCGTAAAGAAATCTGTGCTGCGCACGCCGCCCATATTTTGACTCGTACCCTGCTTGTTTACGCCATGCTTGCACTGCCCCTTGGATTCAATTCACTATATATTTACATTATATATACGTGCTACAAAATGACAGATTCACTATAGTCAGCTTTATGGCATTGCAGTTGTGTTATGCCACAAAGCATGTACTGTGCATCGGTGATTCGTTGTGCAGCGAAGCCCACCAGCAGGGAAATCGTAACTGCCACATACGTTACCTGATGCTTTGTCTTCTTTAATTACAAAAAAAGGCGCCCACGCAGTCTCCATTCACCGTACGAGCACCCATGCGTCTAATAAATGCGCCAGTGCATAGCAAATGTTTCTTCAATTCTTCTACCCGCCAGGCAAACGAATTAGCAGCAACCCCCTACATTAGAGAACAGACCAAGCCACTTCTTGGAATAGCTTGGAATAGTGTCATGGAGAAACTTAATTATGCCAACAGAAATTATTACAAGATACCAATCAATCACGTGGCCTGAATTCAGCGTGATCGCATAGTGTCAACTTGCTGCAAAATTGCGACGAGGCGCCGCTACGGATGTCTACTTCAAACGCCAGCTGCTACATTTCAGGTCAAATAATAAATGCGCATATGATGGATTTATTAGCGCTGCTGATAGTCTTAAGAATCTGTATAAATTCAAGCGAACAAACGTGAGGTAACATAAAGCAGGGCATACACAGACATTTTAACGCAACGCACACTCTCGAGTGCCTCAAGTTTCACCTCACTTGACGACCGTCGGACCCATCGGATTCGAAGGGGATCGCGAAATAATTCGATATATCCATTATTACAACTGGAAAATACGCCTGTAAGCTTTCATATTAACACGTCTCGGACAGTCTCATGAGATGATTGATTCTTGCTTCGAAGCCGTAAATGTTTTATCAACCACTTTGCGGCAGCGAACCCTTCTCGGCCACGAAGGGCTAGAGCTTCACAGCGTGACGTTTAGTTTTCTTCGCATAACGCCACTGTGCAGCGGTGAAGCTTAACAAGGCAAATCCCTCATTCTGGAGTGCACTGAATTATACCAGGCGCTTACATCGGAACACCACTGATACCTTGAAGAGTGAACTTGTTGGCTAGTTGGTTCAACATAACTTAAGGGAGCAGCGCGAAAGACAGGGACAGAAAAGGCACCCACACACCCACACGTAGCGCAGTATGTGTGGTGGTATGTGTGTCTTTTCTGTCCCTGTCTTTCGCGCTTCATCCAAACTGACAGTAGAGTCGATGTCTTAGCAATCTCAGTCACTTCTAAGCGAACACTCGCGAGGTAACACAACAAAGCATGACACAGATACACAAAATCTTTAAAGAAGACACGCCATCAAGTGCCTCTAACCAGGGCTTAAAGTCGCCCTTCACTGGAGGGGGGGCCCTGAGAGGGCGGGGACCTAAATACCTAAGCACACACACACATACAGCCCCTGCTTAAGAAATGGAAGGGGGGGCCGGGCCCCCCCGAGCCCCCCCTGACTTTAAGCCTTGCCTCTAACTTCAAGTTTCAACTCGGCCTCTCGTTGCTCTCGTCTGCTCTCGCCAACTTGACTAGGGAATTTCTGGGTACACCACGGCGCTAGTTTTGCTCGGCGGCACAAGGTAGCCAACATGAAACATGCTTACACCGCTAACATTGGGCGATGTTTAGGTGGCTTTTTAGTCTCGTGCGTAGTGGAATGGGGAGAGGGTAATAAAGATGTGAGGAGGAGAGGAGAAGGAGAGGAGGAATGGCGACCACGACCGAGGCCGCGGCGGGCGGCTTCTATAGCCGGTTGTCCAGTCCCGTGTCCCCAAGGAAGCGAAGGGCCGCCTTGAAGACCTGATTGTGGTGCTGTGCCGGGAACAGGAGGTCCCTCAAACTTCGATCATAAGGGCGCGGTCGCGAGCGCTGGCGTGCGCGCTATCTCGGCAGACATCAACAAACGGTTTATATACCCTTCTACGTATTGTGCTCTCGCCGCTTTACATTGAGACGACAGGCTTCATGAAAACCGCTTCTTACTAAAATGCTAGGCTCTGACATCTCAATTGACCACGGCATCATTTGGTGCCCCGCGCATACGGGTGTGCCCGGGAATGAACGGGCCGACCGCCTCGTTCGCGCAAGTACTTTCCACGCGACGGACGCCCCTGTCGACGAATTCAGAGGACCTGGCGTCTGCAAGCGACCAAGCGGTTGAGCCGACATACTCGAAGATCAAAGGCTGGAGCGACACACCATGGCACCACCTCAGCCCGAACTGAACAGAGAGCAATCTAGCGGCGCCGACTGCAGACGAATCCCAACCTACACACACTTTCTAAGATACACCCCTCCGAATATCGCAATGAGTGCCCCTGGTGCGGAGGGATACCAACATTGACATACGTTACATACAGGAGACCCTCGCGTCCAGCTGCAGCAAACTCCGCGCTCATACACGTTACCACACTGGTCGTGGGAGGCGCGACTCTCAGAACAGGCCTTGGGAAGCCAGCTGGAGAGCCGCTATCGCCAGTGGAGCTGTGGACGAAGAGCCCCACCCACTTTAGTTTTAAGGAGCTAATAAACGCTTACTCTCTCTCTCTCTCTCAGGAGCGGCCGTATTCTCTTACACCAGCGTTTTGTAGAATTACGCCTGATCGGATCCAAACGAGTTAGCTGATAGCCTTACTGCGCATAACATTACAATTTGTTGCTATCGCATACATTACTTCGCCCTTTCGGTGAAACTGTGATTTTTTTTTATATTACGGAGAAGTGACGTTGGCGAATATATGACCTTGAATATCTGCTTTCCTAAAAAGGTCAATGACGTGCTCATATTGTGTTCCACACGCAGGACATGCCGGCGACGCTTCAGTCTTCAGGCAGCCAACTTCTCGTCAAAATGACCACGAACGAAAAGAACACAGGCGTCGGCTTCTATGCCAGATTCAAGGTTCAACACGATGGTAAGGCCTCTAAAAATGGCCACGTGTTAAAAGCGGTCAAGGTGTGAAACAGCAATGAAGGGCGCGTAGCCGTCTAGTAAAACAACAAAACATGACTAAGCACAGGGAACGCTTGGCGTATACCATGAACTTAACATCTGACCGATATATAGCGTCATTGGTTACTCAAGTATCTGTCAGTCGCACCATGGGCTATTACATTCTGCTCCTGATCGCGAAGTCATGGGCTCGATTGCTTGCCGCGTAGGTTACACACTGATTCATACACTGATACTAGGGACTGCTCTCTAGAAGCATATTTGATAAAATTTCATATATTTACATAGTTATTTAATTATTCATTTATTTGGTTAGTAATACTGGCATTCTCATAAGAGATTTTAGTAGTGAAGGTATGCATATAACTACAAAAGAAACGTAATAAAATTGATTGATACAATTCAGAACGCTAAAGTGTGTGAATACCAGTAGTAGATATGCGCTTGGTATGACAGCACATTACTGCAACTAAAAGGATAGGGTGCAAAGAACTAGTTGTTTGGAACGGGAATTATTCGTAATGCAGGAGATTACCACGTATATGAGTTTGCTATGTTTTCACTTCTGTGCGATTTGGAGACCGTTAACAGCGCTAATTGTGAAAAACGTTATTTAAAATTTGTCAGACCCAGCTTAATTTCGAATGGGCGAAATTAGGCAGTAATGTAAAGATATTTCGTAGCAATAAAGTTCCAGCGTTTTTTATTATTATTATTATTATTATTATTATTATTATTATTATTATTATTATTATTATTATTATTATTATTATTGTTATTATTAGTCAAACTGTTACCATATCTATTAGGTCCATAACCTTCATGTTATAACTGTGGTCCTATTGTATTCGTCCCTATACTGCCCTGGCGTAGAAATTGCTTTAGCACAAGTGTTCGTGCAGACTCTTTTTCAAACAAATACACTGTCTTGATGTTTATCGCCAAATAAGATTGGGGTGTCTCTTTTTTCCTTTTTATCTGTTTTCTTTTTTTTTCTTTTTTGCTGCCGCACTTTCTCTGTCGTGAATCATAGCTTTATCCACCAGTGTCATTAATTTGTCTTACTTTATTTCTCTGTTCTTGCAGACCAGCGGACACGCATAGGATCGTCGCCAGAAGTATAGCCACCCATTCACCCCATTCACTCTTTAAATCGCAGCTCTAGTTAAGCAGTAGTGCTCATCGAAGAATTTCGCGGGATGCGAAGGAAGACGACAGCAAACAACGCATCATCATTGTATTCATAACTGATTTCGGAATGCTTCCCTTCCGATTCACCTGCATATTTATGAAGTTACATGTTCCGGAACCAGTCGCATATTTCCAAACAAACATATTGGTCCTTGTCATGCTTTTTTGCACGTGAAGTGGTACCTCACTTTCCCGTTTTGCGCTAAGCCGACAAACGCCATTTGGTAAACTTCTGGATACTTACGTTTGAAACTGATAGGTAATGAATTAGTGTCGAATTTGCTACTCAAAGTTTCGGATATATTAGCATTAGCAAACGATTGTGTACACACGGCTTACGAAAGGAAATGTGATACATATGTTCATGCAATTCAACGCTTGATCGCATGAGACTACTAATGCAAACCTTTTCGCCATGTTACCAGCTGAAAGCTGAAAACACGTGACACTGTCTGACGTCATCTTGTTCCACGGCTTCTACGCTTTCTGCTTCCGTCCTGTAACAGAGAATCAAATGCGCACGTTTTGGCATTTCAGAGTAAATGCAAAATAAGTAACAGCAGATTCTGATAAGCGCTGATGGCAGTCAAAGCCACCAATGCAACTAGAATTCAAATATTGCAGCGCCAAGAAAACCTACAGCTTCCTGCCATGCTAGAGTTTACCCATTGGACGTACAATTCTAAATTAGCAAAAGTGCGCATCGCTTGCCAAAGGTAATACGATGCTCGTGAGGATTACATCTCGTAGCGATGCTACGCGATTAATGAAGTTTACGTAACTTCTTTAAATTCGCAGTTACATAATGTCATTGTTCCTGGTGCCTACGCTTTCTTTTTTTTCTGGCCAACAGGAGTAATAGCAGAAAGCCGCCGTTGAGCTGCGTCAAGGAACATAACACCACGAAAATATTTGTATTTTCATGACATCGTCATCTGCCGTCAGAGATTCTTCTATTGCAATTGTATAGTAAAAGCATCAATAAATTATGTTATTTAAGGCGTTTCTGCGTGCAATGTCTTTTTGTACGATTGCCTGTAAAGCCAACGGTTGACTCTGCTTCTGTTATGAAACTCAGCGTTTCTTATTAGCGTAAAAGGTAGCGAGTTACAATCAGCGTTGAGGCTTCTGAAACTACCATCCCGAATCGCTACACCTGCGGCTGTACGCATTCCAGAACTTATTGCGCAAGAAAAGGCGTACACGCCGGAGAAATTCAGACATACCTGAACATGTTTAACTTAGCGCAACGACGACGTGGACACAAGAGAAGAGGAGACAAACCACAGCGCTGACTCGCAACTGAATATTTTATTAGAAGACAAGAACGAAAAAAGGACACTTCAACCCTCACACCCATGTGACACACAAAACCAATGAAATGGCAGGTCAGCTGACATCCTGAACAATAAAGAGCCTCACGCAGACCACGTGTACTCTCCAACACCAGAAAAGTTAAGATACCACGCTATCTAAAAACCTAACCTCGCTATCATGTAGGGCAACAGAAGACATACCACTTAATGCAATCGACTGTGCATTGTCCTCGAAAATGTTACACTGACAATAAAGCGTATCTGAGAGCTTTCAGAAAGAGTTCCTGCTGCTGTATGATTGATCATCTGCGGAGGGTACGTAGCTCGCCAATGGATGATACATTTCAGATAAAATGTTATTCCTGAGATAAATCAGAGGTCTCGCTGGAATTAAAAGAAAATCAGCAGATTCCACGCGTTGTGAGAACTTGTTTCATGCAAAGCAGTCAGTGAGCACTTCTATGCTGTATTTTATGCCTTTGAGCCAAGCGTTACGAGGTGAATCGGCGTGTTTTGTAAGTGTAGCAGCTGTCTGCACATCGTGAGCTTGCCAGGCAGGTCGACGATGACAACACTGGCGTTTAAAGGGTAACTTATGGTGCGACGTAACGTCAGCCCTCACGTTAGAGTACATACGTCAGTATTATAGAAACTAAGTGCACTTTATGGTGCAATTATCTGAATATCGTACGTAACTTTCGTTAATGTATTCCTCCGGGCTCGAGCAATGCTTCAATATAGCTTGCTGAATCATAGGAATACAAATGTAATGTTTATTCGACTGCTATAAAACCGGAGCCAACACTGGAACCACAGACGTTAATCTGATATGACGCCTGTATCGTAAGAGTCCATATGTAGTGTTTATTGCTTTCTTGTAAAATTAGATAGCCAGCACCACAATCGACGTCGCACCGACATTACGCCTGCATAGGCTGTTTATCTTTTTTCAAACCTGTTTACAGGCCTGCCGTGGCTCTGCGGTAGAATACCTGATTGCCACGCAGAATGCTTGGGTTCAATTCCTCCTGCGATCCTAATTTTTATTCTTTCCATTCTTCGGGTCAACGGTGCCGATGTCGCTTTTTATTAACACTCGCATTTAAATTACCAATGTCTGTTCTCGCCGCTCCTGGGTAGATACAAACTGTCAATCGTTTGTGGCGCATACCCGTACACCGCGGCCCGTGGTAAACGAGTGTGTGCCACATGTGTCCGGAGGAAAGGGTTTGACGACGTACGCGACAGGATTGTCGTGTTATTCATGTCATGACCCGACAGTCATACTCGTCAAATCCTCTTACCCTCCCATGCCAACTTTGCTCTACACCAAGTTAAGGAGGCGATCATGAGAGCACCCAAACGTAGGTGGCTAGATAGATAGATAGATAGATAGATAGATAGATAGATAGATAGATAGATAGATAGATAGATAGATAGATAGATAGATAGATAGATAGATAGATAGATAGATAGATAGATAGATAGATAGATAGATAGATAGATAGATAGATAGATAGATAGATAGATAGATAGATAGATAGGCTCAAAGTGGCAAAGGTTCGCTAAGAAATTCTTCGCATTTAAAGAAATATGAATCCTTTGTATATAAGTATATGAGGATATATATACACGTTAAAATGTCAATATCTATATAAATATAAAAATCAAACTATAGAAGTAGTGGCGACATAACCCAATACTGACAATAACGAATCATCCGAATCGGCTCTGGTCATTAAAAGTAGAAGCTGTACCCGTGACTAGGGTCTGTTTAACACCAAAATTCCTTTTTTTTTTAATGCGAACCATTTTTTTGCGGATCAAAGGAACCTTGACCATTTATATCTGTCTGTCTAGCCGCATACGTCTGTGTGCGCTCGTAGTCGCCTCCTTAACTTCGTGTACCCCAAAATTTGCATAGGAGGATATGAGTGTATGACGAACATGATTGCGGCTCATGACATTAATAGCATGGCATGCCTATCGCGTACGTCATGAAACTCTTTCTCATAGTCACATGTGGCGCATACCCCTATACCAAAGGCCAAGGTGAGCGGGTATGCGCCACAGGTGATTTAGTCTATATCAACTTAGGACATGGAATATAGACATTGAAAACATTATAAGACAATTTGCGTAGATTAAACAAGAGAAAGACATACAGCTTGTTATAGTTGGCGATTTCAATGTAACGGTATGTTATAGCTGGCGATTTCAATGTTACACACAAGCGCTTACATGTGCACAAATATGGCAGAACAAGCCATAATCTAGCGTTGCTCCTCCCCGTAGCAATAAGCCAATGTACGCTGTTTGCACTTCGTTTCGATATAAGTGACGTCTATACTGTGTAACATCAGTGCCGGCGTTACGTTAGACAAGGAGCTACCCTTCGGACACCAATGTAGTCAACGTGCTTGGTAAGCCCACAATATGCGCGCTACTCAAGTTGCACAAAGACGTTTATCCTGATTTTCCTCGTAAGACTTGGCTCAAAGTGCGGTATGTGCCGTTACTCACAGACTAGCTGCGTCACATGAAATCGATTCCCATAATGCGTGGGATACTGCAAATGTGTTTTGCGGAATCCCGCAAGGTGGCAGAAGGGCTAAGAAAGGAGAACTGACTAAGAAACTAAGAAAGGGAAAGCTTGTGGCTTCGTGCTACTAATGCGATGGTTGTCAGTTTTACTTTCTTGTCAATTTTGAAACCTTAAGGGATTCCGCAGGACTGATCTGCAGCATTCTGTGCCCGTGTGATTCGAGTTGTCAATCAATTCGCCCTCGCGCTGCCATTTACTAGATTCCTGGTTAGCTCAGTTGGTAGAGCGACCGCCCCGGATAGGCGTTGGTCCCGGCTTCGATCCCCGGACCAGGGGGAGTTTTTCGGCAGCTAACAAGCTTTCTTTCTGAGAAATCCGTATGAATTTCCTTTTGGCTTCGTGCTACAATCGGGTGGTTGTCAGTTTTTCTTTTTTAATATGTGGTATATGCCGGAGTTTTCCTTTATTCCAAAAATGTCTCTCTGTATCACTCCACCACTGGCAACAATGCCCTCTAGCCGGTGTACCTTGTTTTCACCACGTCAGTGATTTCAATGTATACAAGAAAACGTGTGGTAAATGTTTCATGTAATTTTCTCTGTGTGCATACTACTATAATAAATTGAAGCCAGTTAAACTACTAATTCCATTGAAAAGCATAGATATCATGGGATTCGGAATCTGAAGACAGAAAGAGCACAGCATGTACCTGTCGCAAGCTATTTATGCCATAAAAAAATAAAAACAAACCCATAGATACGCACATAAAAAAACATTCACATCATCCATAAAAATACAGCAAACTTACCCGAATGTGTCCTTCACCCCGTGATAATAAACAGGTTCTGACCACCTCATGCTGTTTTGGCGGAAGTCAACCCGCCGTGGCGCAAGACATCGAACTCCGCAGCATCGACGCAGCGCGCACGACGGTTTCCGTTGCGATAACGGAGCTTGTGCCCTTCATCTGGGCCAGCGGGGAACGGGACGTGGTCTCTAGCGCTGCGGGCTAACGACGTGGCCTGGTGATTGCTTCCGCGACCCTCAACATATAGACAAGTGGCGGACGCGTGTAATGATGCCAAACGATGCCACAGCATTCTAGCTGAGGATGATGTTTTCGCGCCGTCCTTGGCCATCGGTAAAGGTTCGCTCCTCTTCTGTCCGGGTCCCACTATTCCCGTTAACGTCCCCAGAACCACGCTGGAGATTCGTCTGCTCTGCTCCCTGCAAGCGCCCGCAACCCACCCTCTACAATGCTGATGGCTCTCGTGAGCTCGTACTAGCGCTTCTTTGAACGTCTCCACTTGACTGAACTTCTAATTTGTAATGCATTACCTTTTTTTTAAACGATGCATAAGAGAGCTTGGTGCCTTTACGGCGGCATCGGCTACTCCTTCTCTCATGGAAAACGAAGCTTAAAGACACAAAGAGAAAAATGGAACTGGTACAATACAGGCCACCCCGTAGAACACGAGATCTGCACGCACAGTACAATCCAACAGCCCATGAGTCACGAATGATCGAGTACGACTTGACGTAAGTAAAATGACTTCACATGTACACGCAGAAAGTAAATTGCTTGTAATACACAGCAAAACACCGGATACTCATAATTACACATAACGTAAAGCACAAGATCATAACATAATACAATATTGAACACAACACTTATGCCGCTCATTTGGCTTTCAGACTACGAAGCTGATGCTCTATATTACCATAAAATATTGGTTTCTTCGTGAACCTTTTCGAAGGCGACAAGTTCTCTTTCCTGAAGCACGCTGTTGGTCATGTCTTTATGTTGATGTAGATCCTGGATCCTGTAGGGCACACCCACTGTTTGGGATTGGCCTTTGCTTCTGCTCTTTTCTTTTCCTACCTTTCACCCATCTCTGTTGTCTTCCCTTCCTACGCTATCGACATGCCCACATCTTGTAAAAAAAGTCCATTTAAAGAGTTTTTTAAACAGCGAAGCTGCTTAAGCTCGCCTTAATTTGTCTGTCGGAAACAGAAATGGTCATCATCAAGAACCGGCACGCGCTCTCTACATCTTCTTCTTCAAAAGGGGAGAAATGCGCCCATGTTTGTAAGACATGAAGCGATATTTAGCACAAAGTAACACGAGGACGACAAGGAAGGACACAACACGTGCGCTAACTTTCCACAAAGGGGTTTATTGCAACCGTAGCACGAATATATACAGTGGTGGTGCTCAAACGCTGCACCCACTTGTCATGCGTAGAGAAGTTACTCGTTAAAATGAGTTACTCGTTAAAGATGCCATGTGCAAAGAAGAAACTCGTTAATTAAAAGAAGTATCATTAGACACTGCCTAGATGACGCTATGAGCAAATCATGTGAGCACTGTGTGGTGGGCAGTCTCCGGAAGCACTCCTCCCACCTCTCGAAAGCAGGCTACCCCTTGCACGTCGAAGTGTCAGTCGCCGAAGGCTTGATAAAGAAATACCACCACGCTGATCAAGGTCGTCGTTACAACACTGACGTTACTCGAAAAAGGTCAGCTGCCGTGCCGTACCTACACAGAGTCTCGCACAACATTAAACGGGGGCGCCTCGTGCTAACGAGCAGGTTCTTTTCTCCGCCCCATGCAAGCTGACTTCAATTTGCAGACTCAATTGTCAAGCACGGCACAACGCATCTGCTTGCGAGATAAGACATAGGACTCGGTTCGTGGACTGTAGAGAGGCAGTGGTGTACCAGATTCCCATCTCATGCGGAAAGCACTACGTCGGACAGACGGGGCGCTGTCGCAATGACAGGTTAGGAGAGCACTGCAACCTTGTAAAGAAGGGCAACCACGGGTGGCTGGTAGGGGTGTGCGAATATCAAATTTTTCGAATACGAATCGAATACGAATATCCACCTTCGAATATCGAATCGAATACCGAATATCAAAGAAAAAACGCCTCCACAGTAACAATATTTTATTTATCATGTAGCTATTTGAAAAAAAAAACAAAAAACAAAACATTAACAGCCTGACTGGCAACACAACATACACTGCTATCTCCAGAACACAATGTCCAGGCTAGCAGAATGCACATCACAACACAAGCAAATATCACGGCACAATGAAAGTAATGACTAGATGTTATCATGAAGAAATATGCGTTGCTCCACATGATCAGGCAGCAGGCGCTCCCTTGTAACAGAGACAACCCCCCCTGCCACTGAAAAGGCACGCTCGCTTGGAACAGAAGTGGCTGGTATAGGGAGGTACATGGGGCACAGCTTTGCCAGACTGGGGTATCTGAAGGTGCCTACAGTCCGCCACCAGTCACATGGGTCACTGTCTTTCTTCAGAAGTGGTCCCGCATAGTGAACGAGTGGTAGTGCGGCACGTTACGGCCGCGTAATATTGAAAATATACGGTTACATGATCGCCAACAGCGCTGCACGTCGGAGATGCACCAGCAATAAATCATACGTATTGGGGCGCTCGTCGCAGGCAGATATCGTGCCTCCGTGTACTTACGATGTTTATCGCTCCTCTCGGCAACGTTTTTAGCTATACGAATGCAGCAGAAAATGTGGAAGACGAGTTATTTTATATGCATGATAATTGAATCGCATATTCGAATTTTTCGAATATTCGAAGTTATCGAATATTCGAAACTTTTCGAATACACGATTTTCGAATCGAATACGAATATTTTGAATGTAATATTCGACGAATATTCGAAACTTTCGAATATTCGCACACCCCTAGTGGCTGGCGATGCATTGCAGAGCTTGTGGGTGCGCCCAGTTTTTGAGAGCACCAAGGTGTTACCGACCAAGCGTGATGAATTAACTAGATTAATAGCAGAAGCCGCCAAAGTCGCAAAGTTGGGTAGTGATTGTGTAAGTACGCCGTCCCTGCCCCCGTCGGGTAAAGAATTGTGTTTTTTGAACACGCAATAGTGATTTGTTTCGCATGTCTTGTAGAAAATGTATCACAGAAAAAATGCACTTCTCTGCGCATGACGTGTGAGTGCAGCGTGTGAGCACCACCACTGTATATATTTGTGCTACGGTTGCAATAAACCATTTTGTTGAAAGTTAGCGCACGTGTTGTGTCCTCCCTTCTCGTCCTCGTGCGCTAAGTATCGCTTCATCTCTTCTTCATCTTCGTCCTTTTCTGTTTCGCTCCCAGGACACGTGGCCTGTAATAACCCTGATTGGTGGTAGAACGAGTACAGAGAAAGAAAACGAAAAACAGAAGGAAAGAAAGAGATATAAAGAAAGAGAAAGAGAGAAATTCTTGGCGACAAAAATTCTTCTCGAGGCGGGAATCGAACCCTCGAACCGAAGGCGAGCTCCCAGCCACTCAGCTATCCAGGCGCGCTAGCAGAGCATATAGCAAAGCCTTATATAGTATAGTGCAGCAAGGGGTGCGAAAAGGAAGTGAGCGTGAGGAGGAGGGAAAGGAGGAGAGTAGATAGTAAAAGATAGCATAGAAAGAATGAGAAAGAGAGAAATAGAGAGAAAGAAATGCATAAAGAAAGAGAGAGAAAGAAATAGAGATAAAAAAATTGAGTGACAGATACAGAGAGAAACGGATAGAAACAAGGAGGAAGCAAGTGAGGAATACAGAGAGAGAAAGACAAGGAAGAAATGGAAAGAAAGACAGAAAGACCAAGAAAGAAAGAAATGGAGATATATATATATATATATATATAAATAAATAAGTAAAAATAAATACAAAAAAGACAAAAAACCACAGAGAAGAGAGAAGAAGAAAGAAATAGAGGAAGAAAGAAAGACAAAATTTGCAAAACTTAGCATGCCAAACCAACAAGCCCAAACAGCTACCCTAGTGCAAAACTTAGCAAAACAGCAAAAGCCAGGGCTACATAGGCGTCCATCATCTCCGCTCTCTCTTTAACATTGCGCCTCCAGTGCAAGCTACGCTAATTTTTTAGGGATGAAGCTCCTTATAACATCACCTGGTCGGTCGTCGCTCCATCGACGACGACGCAGTGGATATGCAGCACAAAATGCAGAACAGTATCGGAAACACTGAGTAACATGGGCATGCAATCGGGCATCAAAAAAAAAAAGAAAACTGCAGATACAAAAGGGAAAACACAGAGATACTGCGTGTGTATGCAAAGTTTTATGGTATAGTAAACACGTATTCATCATTCTGATAAGGACTGAAGGTGTAACTCGAGCGCCGATACAAATGCGGCCCCAGATTAGGAGCAAGAAATGTGAGCAATAATAATCATAAAGAAGCTCTCATTTCATCTTAGCAGGATATTTGCACCATACTGCCCCGAGGCTCTTTATCCTTTGTACAATATGTATGATGCCATTTATAATAAACGAGTAAATTGCTTGTAAACTTAGCAAAATAAGCCGCTTTAGTCACGCTTAGGTAGCTTCGCATCACTAAAGTGCGTGTGTTGGGATATATATACTGCTGCTGCTGCTGACACGTATATAAATGCTTTAAACGATTCTTTGTGTATTTGGAATTTAGATTTTACGAGGAAATTAAGTAAGGCTTTAGACATAACTCTGCCGTTTCTGAGGCAAGGAAGAGGATTCGTTTTCAACAAAACAAAGTCTACATTTACGTCTAGTGCATAACACATGTACAGGCCGTCAGCTTACATGAATTACATGCTCCCTTAATAAGCACTTGCGCAAGAACAGCACTAAAAGCTGTCCAAGCTTCAAACAAGAAAAGAAAAAGAAAAAGCTTGCTAGCGTTCACTTATGTCCGGACGCATCCGTGCACCGCAAGCGCGTTGTGTAGCGCGTTTCGCATGCTGCATAGCTGCGGCGGGAGGCGCAATGGCCGCCGTCGTAGCAGACGACGCGATCGTCCTCACTCTCAGCGGAGCGCGCGGGCATCAAGGCACCCTACAAAAGGTGTCTCCACCCTGGAAGCGGAGGCACCCTACCTTGCGCAAGGTGATTGCTGCCACCTTGCGCAAAGCGGCTGCAGCTCGAGAGCTTTGCACATTGGTGAAGCAGCGCTGTTTGGCCACGTTACCTATTGGTGAAGCAGCGCTGTTACATTGGTGAAGCAGCGCTGTTAGGCCCCAGAAGTACGGTAACGTGGCCACGTTTGGCCACGTTACCGTACTTCTGGGGCCTAATGTGCCTTCGTGACTACTCGTGAACTCAAGCAGTTGCAGCGTGGACTTGCCGATATCTATAATCAAATGGTAGATTTATTTCCTTTCCTACTGGAACATTACATAGCCTCAGATAAAAGTCAGACTCAGCATCCGGAACGTTTTAGAAATATGTTAATAATTACTGAATAGAATAAAAATCAGATATAAGATGCTAACAAAATGAACCAATAAGCCTATTACAATTATGGTGGGTGTGTAGAGGCGCATATGAAAGATGCAGCGCGAATTCCTTTGGTATTCGAGCAAAGCACTACCTGGGTGGAGTTTGGTCCGTTATTAGGCACGAAGCTCCTTATAGCACCACCTGGCCGGTCGTCGCTCCGTGCGGCGTGTCCCCGCCGTCGCGTCTCCCGTATAATTCAATAGATGGCGCTGTCCCATAGAGATGCATGCAAACTGCAGTTGGGTGACGATATACTATAGATGGCGCTGTCCCATAGAGATGTGTGCATTATGTGTGCAAAAAAAGAGAAGAAAAGAAAGAAAAAGTAAAAAAGAAAAAAAAAGCAGCGGCACCCTGCACGCTAGATGGCGTGCAGTAATCAAAGCGGCGTATCGCTTTTATTACTGCTGGGCGAAACCACTGAACATTTCACGGTGTAACCGTGATCGCTTCAGGAGCTTCGCCCAAGCTCTTCATCATTCATCCGTGGATATGCTGTAATTTTTTTGTCCTTTAATAAAAAGCTACCGACTCGATCAGTTCAATAAAGACATGTTCAATACACAGAGTTCATAAGTTTATTGTCCGATATGTCATTATCTCAACGTTCATATTTCGCAGGTCACTCCTCAGTCCCGAGCGTAAACATACTGGTCAATGAACTAAAATTAATTCTCTCTCTCTCGCCCTACTGCCCTTCAAACACAATGGCCCATTCTCTATGTGTACCGTAGCGATGTATTTTGAGTAACTCTAAAAATTTCAGGTTACTGCTATCTCTGTCATCCCCATGTTACCTACGACTGCACCTTTCCGATTCTCACTTCTGTTCGACCCTGACTCTCGCCTTTGAGATTAAGTTTCTAAAGCTTCCTCTAGGAAGGCCAGAAATGTAATGTTTCACAATTCTTAGTCTGTACCATACCGCGTTCTGTGCCCTCCTCAACTCTCTCCTGCGTATTTCTGAAGCACGCCGTCGTGAACACCCTGTACCGCTGTTGCATTTGTTGCTTTTCCCAATTATCAAACAGCGTTTCTTCCTAGCAATTTTCCTAGGATGCAGTCTTGTTCTATATCCACCGCTCACCCCTCCCACAACGTTATTTGCATCATGATATCTGTGCTGTATTCTTAGTGCTTTCGGCACGCTCTTCATTTTCTTTCGTTTTTGGTATCGCACACTCTGAACCTCTGTCAACTCGTCCTTCCTACCACCTTCAGTTTTAACGCGATAGCGTTAAAGAGCTCGTTTCGCAGAAATCCCGGTCTCGGTGTCGGCGTCGTTGGTAGTGAGCGAAAAATCTGCGTTGTCCGTGAGCGAAAATTCGATATAGCTGCAAATAAACAAATATTTTCAAAAATCCGCAGGTCTCACACCCTGTAGGAATTGGTTTTATGCGAAGCAGTCAACAAGTAGTTGTCTATGCTGCATTTTACAGCAAAGGCTGTTATAAGGTCACAACAAGGGCCGTTGTTGGCGCCGTAGTTGTCCGCCGCCGCAGCCGCCGCCGGTGTCCGTAACCGCTATCGCGCGAAATAAATGAAAAAAACGACATAAGAAAAAATTTCCACGATGGAACGGGGTTCTAACCTAGGCCCTCTGCGTGCGAGCCCAGTATTCTACATCAGAGTGATGCCGGTGCTTGAAACCGGTTTGCAAAGAGACCCCATATGGGCTTCATGTCGGGAGGCAACCACATTAGCATATGTAACGTAGCGTGGCAGAAGAGTAAATAACAGCCAGACGTCGCACAACCCGAATTCTGTAACCAGGTGTCACAGAATGCCAATTGCGCAGCGAGTGGGTTTTTGAACACCACACCAGGTTAACTAGGATGGACGGACGGACGGATGGATGGAAGACGACGAGTTTCTCAACCACTGGGTTATCCAGGCACGCTATCGGAGCATACAGTAGCCTTGTATAGTGTATCACAGAACAGTATAGTATAGTATAGTATAGTATAGTATAGTATAGTATAGTATAGTATAGTATAGTATAGTATATAGTATAGTATAGTAAGTATATATAGTATAGTACAGTATAGTATAGTACCTTATAGTATAGTGCAGTATAGTATAGTATAGTATAGTATAGTATAGTATAGTATAGTATAGTACAGTATAGTATAGTATAGTATAGTATAGTACAGTATAGTATAGTACCTTATAGTATAGTGCAGTATAGTATAGTATAGTTAGTATAGTATAGTATATATAGTATAGTACAGTATAGTATAGTATAGTATATACAGTATAGTATAGTACCTTATAGTATAGTGCAGTATAGTATAGTATAGTTATATAGTATAGTATAGTATTAGTATAGTATAGTATATCAGTATAGTACTTACCTATAGTATAGTGCAGTATAGTTATATATAGTATAGTATAGTATAGTTATATATAGTACAGTATATAGTATAGTATAGTATAGTACAGTATAGTATAGTACCTTATAGTATAGTGCAGTATAGTATAGTATAGATAGTATAGTATAGTATAGTATAGTATAGTACAGTATAGTACAGTATAGTATAGTATAGTATAGTACAGTATAGTATAGTACCTTATAGTATAGTGCAGTATAGTATAGTATAGTATAGTATAGTATAGTATAGTATAGTATAGTACAGTATAGTACAGTATAGTATAGTATTATAGTACAGTATAGTATAGTACCTTATAGTATAGTGCAGTATAGTATAGTATAGTATAGTATAGTATAGTATAGTACAGTATAGTATAGTATAGTATAGTATAGTACAGTATAGTATAGTACCTTATAGTATAGTGCAGTATAGTATAGTATAGTATAGTATAGTATATTAGTATAGTATAGTATAGTACAGTATAGTATAGTATAGTACAGTATAGTATAGTACCTTATAGTAAGTGCAGTATAGTATAGTATAGTAGTATATGTATAGTATGCTATATAGTAGACGTATAGTACAGTATAGTATAAGTATAGTATAGTATAGTATAGTATAGTACAGTATAGTATAGTACCTTATAGTATAGTGCAGTATAGTATAGTATAGTATAGTATAGTATAGTATAGTATAGTATAGTATAGTATGGCAAGGGCTGGGAAAGGTAAGTGAGGGTGAGGGGCTGTTCTAACTTAAGTGCCGACGTTACGTCGGACCATGAACTACCCTTTACGCGCCATCTAGTCGACGTGCCTGAAACGCCAGCAATATGCGCACAACTACTAAACTTACACATTGACGTCGATCCATTGAATCGACGTCAATCGTGGATGCAAATGATCAAAAATATTGGGTCCCAGCCGGAATCGAACCCATGATTCGCAGGTCTTCTGCGTGGCAAGCAGGTGTTCTAACACAGAGCCGCGCGACTGCTTGAAACTGTTTCGTAAGAAAACCCTTATTGAAAATATGTCCGCCATATGGAAAGGTGGATTCCACCATTCGTCATTATAGTGAATAATGGTGCTAGATATGGTGGCATACGGTGTATGCTGTAGGATGCTGGAGAATAACGGATCGCAAAAAGGCTCGACAGCGTCAGAACCTTTGTGGCTACGTGCCACAGATAAATATGAGTAAGGAAGGTGATGTAGAAAGCATTAGTACAAAAAAAGAAAGAAATCTTATGAAAAACTAGGATTGGAACGCCCCATCTTGGAATCCCGAGCACAGCACTCTACCACTACCCCACGCAGAGACACGCCGCGCTTGCTGTAGATGACTAGTCAACATGCGAACACACTATTTGGCTTCAGTTTTGCATGTCGCATACTCAAGACAGACGCTACCTTCCTCTCCTACTAAAATTTACATCATTATTAAACACAAACAAAATGCTACCGGCAAAGAATGGCATGTCGATAATGGCAACAGCGCTAACTTTCTTTTACAATTCACAACCTGACTGAAAAAAAAAATATCAAGTGGACTGAGGAGTAGGTATAGTTTACCGGCTGTCGCTGTGGAGTTTAACAGTTGTTTCTAGCTCTTTCCGACATCAGCAGAGCTTTATGTTGACTCTAATCTGATTCGATAAATAAGCGCGTACAATTTGATGGGTATTGTAATGTTTCCTCGCGCTACGTCCCATGTGCCGTCGGCGTGGTTTACGCCATCCCGCTCTTATGTGGTATGACCTACCTGTACGTCGGTCAAACGGGGAGATGCGTCAACGAGCGGCTCAGGGAACATTCACAAAAAGTTAACAAGAATGCTGATAAAGGATCTCATCTTGTAGCTCACGTGAATTGCTGCAATTGAGAGATGCGACTTGAAGGGACGTCGATCCTAGGCAGAAGCGAGAATGAGCATGCACGGCTGGCTTTAGAAGCTTACCACATTACGAAAAGAGCTCAACTTTGTATCAACGATACATCTGTGTCCCTGAATTCATCTGAATACGAATTCTTGTCTTCGCGTATCTACTACACCGATTTCATCATTGTTGAGAACTACTATTGTGTGGACATGTGCGGTAAGGCTGCCTTGGGCGCATACATGTATTGACATCCGAAGGAATAAAGCAGTTGACAGTCAGCGCTCGTGTGTGTCGTGTCTTTCCTTTGTGGAGAGTCTTGTGTGATTGCGCTGCTTCTTTTACCGCAGATTGTAGGGTTTTGCGGCTGCAGCTAGCCCTGAACCCTTTAGAGATGAGGCCGAGACAACAGCGGACACATCTTTACTGTATCGAGCTTCGGCCGCAACTGCCCGCAGCGAGCGGCTGCCGCGTAACAGGAGCGCACACGTGATCATCGTTCTCTTCTATGAATGCTCGCAGCCGCCGAGCGCTCCCACACTGCCCCCTCCCCTCCGGTGAAATAGGGAAAAGGAGGTGCCACGGAGATGGAGCAACTAGCCCTGGCCCCGACGGACCACACGCGGCACATAGACCACATGCCAGCGCTGTCCATCCACAACTCCTTGCGAGATCTCACGGGCTGTCGGAGCATGATGGGACGCCGATGCTCCTGGTGCAGAGCCGGTCCCACCGAGCTAGCGAACCAAGAGTAGTCATAGTAGGCCTCCTGGCGCTGACGTCGTTGCATGGTGCTGTTGTCGTAGTAGACGTACCGCTGTGTCGAGTTTTGCCGTTGTAGCCGCTCGGACCATTCGCGTCTGGGTGGTGGCCACTCCTCCGCGTAGTAATCTTCGTACGCTGGCGGCCTCGGCAGCCATGGAGGCGCGACGTTCCCGTAGAAGATTTGGTTGCCTTCCCTCCGGCGCTCATTTCTCGTCCCTCGCCGATGTTGGTACCAGGTCGTCTTTGATGCATCTCCTTCTCGACGTAGTCTCGGTCTTCCTCTTCGTCCTTGTACTTGCCGTTGTTGACCCGCTCGGCGTCATAGGTCGGCACTGTAAGAGAATACTCACTCACACTCACTCACCCCAATTTTTTCAGCTTTCGCACTCACTCACCTTCATACTCACGCCTACTCACACTCATAAGCACTCACTCACGTTCATACTCACGCCTACTCACACTCATAGGCTCTCACTCACGTTCATACGAACGCCTACTCACACTCATAGACGCTCACTCACGTTCATACTCACGCCTACTCACACTCATAGACACTCACTCACCTTCATACTCACGCCTACTCACGCTCATAGGCATTCAGTCACGTTCATACTCACACCTACTCACACTCATAAGCATTCACTCACGTTCATACTCACACCTACTCACGCTCATAGGCATTCACTCACGTTCATACTCACACCTACTCACACTCATAGACACTCACTCACGTTCATACTCACACCTACTCACACTCATAAGCGTTCACTCACGTTCATACTCACACCTACTCACACTCATAGGCATTCACTCACGTTCATACTCACGCCTACTCACACTCATAAGCACTCACTCACATTCATAATCACACTTACAGGCACTCACTCATGTTCATACTCACGCCTACTCACACTCATAGGCACTCACTCACGTTCATACTCACGCTTACTTACACTCATAGACACTCACTCAAGTTTATATTCACACTTACAGGCACTTACTCACGTTCATACTCACGCCTACTCACAGTCATACGTACTCAATCACGTTCATACTCACACCTACTCCTACTCATAGGCGCTCACTCACGTTCATACTCACGCCCACCAACACCCACTGATGGGCATACTCACGCCCATACTCGCGCCCACTCACACCCACTGAAGTTCATACTGACGCTTCCTCACATTCATAGGCACTGACGTTCATGCTCACACGTCACGACCATTGGTACTCACTCGTGTTCATACTCACGCCCGCTCACACTCATAAGTGTTCACTCACTTTCAGTAACGCCTCTCACACTCATTGGTACTCACTCACGTTCATACTCACGTGCACTGACTATCATACCTACTCACTCACGTTCACACTCACACGTACACACACTCATAGCACTTACTCACGCTCTTACCCACATCTACTCGTACTCACTCACACTCACGCCATCTCACACTCATAGGCACTCACTCACGTTCATACTCACGCCCACTTACGCTCATAAGTACTCACGTTCACACTCAAGGGTACTCACACTTATGGGCACTCGCTCACGTTTATACTCATACCTGCTCATACCCATCGGTACTCACCGACCCATTCACACTGGTAAGTACTGACTCACACCTACTCACACCGGTGCTCACGTTCATACTCACACCTACTCACAGCCATTTGTACTCACGTTCACTCATGTCTACTCACTCCCATGGGTACTCACTCACATTCATACTCACACCTATTACACTCGTGTGTTGCCTTCATACTCATGCCTTCTCATATCCCTCGTCACTCACTCATACTCACACTCACACCTTTGAAATGAGTCTACTCATGAATGAACATGCCATGCTTTCCGCTCTACTCACACTCACATGCGGCCCCTGATGTCCATATTGAAGTACACTCCCGATACTCGCGTTTACACGTCCAATAGCTCCCATCTTCGATCATTACCACTCCCACCTAAAGTCCCTAGAACAGGGAAAAATCTAGGGACTTTACTCACACCTACTCAACCTCGCCGGGTCTCATTCACATCTCTCTGTCACGCTGGACAAAAGTTTTGTATGCATTCGCATCTAAGATGATCATCTCTCATATATTCTCGTTATATCCGAACGTGCAGATTTGTAAGATTGTAATGGATAGTCTCAGAAACAAACCGCGGATGTTAACACTGGTTCAAGGGAAATGTGCTATGTATATGTATTATTTTTTTTATTTGAACTTTATTCAGACAGACATTGTCTGGGATGAAGGGGCTAAAGGCAGATGCAACTCCATGACGAAGGCCCCCCCACCCCTACATTGCTCAGGGATGTCATATGGGATGTCGGGACCGCGGAAAATTTGTTCGAATGAACCGAATGCCGAATTATCGAAAGTATCAAGGAAACAATAAATAAGTGTCTATTACATCAATGCATTCGCATTTTCTTGATGACCACTTAAATTCATGGTACATATCTGGCATAAAAGCAATGCAAGTGCCGCAAATTTCTTCATTCGCAACTCCGTTCACAATGTGACCGCGGCTCAAGACAGCCGTGTCTTAACGTTAAACGTGATCTGCCCCCCTCCCTTATTACGTACCGTCACCGCCACCATGCGCACGTGAAGATAACTTCTGCGCCGGAAAAATGATCGACAAATGATCGTTCGTTCATCGTAATGTCGCAACCGAATTTTATACCAGCATGCGCACTGCGGCTGAATATCTTCACCTTCAACAGCTTCCACTATGTTCGAGTTGCGTGACATTGCGCGTGACATTACTTCTAGAAGTCGAAGCTGTGATCAACTCTCGTCCTCTGACATATACGTACACGCAGGCAGGAGAACCGTCGCCGGTGTGCCCGGCTCAATTTCTCATCGGGAGTTCGATCCTCGCTCATCCGGAACCTGACCGATGTGAAACTTCAACCTGGCCGCAGACTACTAGGAATGGTGTTATCCGGAAGCTGGAGTATCGTCAGAGGCTGTTGAATCATCTGTGGCAAAGATGGAGAAAAGAGTATCTCCTGGAATTGCGGTCTCTGCATCGGTATCCGCAAGGATCTAACCGAAGTTTAACGGTAGACGATGTCGTGCTACTACAAGATGACAAGAAGAATCCGTGTTTTTGGCAGCTAGGTCGAATATTGGAAGTGCACCCCGGTCGTGATGGTCTGGTGCGGGCTTACACCATAAAGACACAAGACGGAAAAGTGTTTAAAAGACCCGCTCAAGCTCTGCATCACCTGGAAATGCCTACTACTTCTGGGGCGGGGCAGGATGTAGAAAACAATAAATAAACGCAGCCAGCCAGAAAAGGCAAAGAAGAAGAAGAAGTGAGAACACGTTCTATCATGGCGACACGATGGCTCCTGGCTCAGTTCTTCTGTACCCGCTAATACCGTAGCGTCTACAGCGCGTGCATTGCCCGAAGTCGAAACGAGGCTACTGAGTGCCGCATCCGCTGTGAACGAAAGTGCGGTCGCTAAATTAAGACACGATCATAGCGACCACGCAGTTCCGAAGGTGCGTGTACGGCCTGCGCCCACAGTCGAAACGAAACTGCTCGGCACAGCATCCGCTGCTGAATAAACCTGGCTCGCTAATGCACAATAATGAGTGGCTACTACACAGTTCTGAAGCGACGCGGAGAAAACGAAACTACTGATTGTCGCAGCTTTGACCCGCAGTCGCCGCTGGCGCTATGGACGCGATCATAGATATATCACCCACGCAGTTCGCGGGCGCCGAGCAAAATCGAAGACAAAGCAAGTAGGCCGCAGCCGTCGAAGTCTTTCTCGCCAACAATGTGATTATGGCAAGATCGTGGACGGCGACCACGCCTTTATGAAGGACCGCAGCCGTTTGAGTTGTTCGCGAATGCCGTTTTTCCTCCTGTGAGTCGAACTCCGAATCGAACCTCGGATTGCTTGGTGCGCTCCGAGGATCGTCCGAATTAACTGGGTTGCGGGCAGATATGACCGAATTAACAAGAGTTTGATACCATTAAACAATGCATAAGCTTGCCGCGACCAGAGAACGCGTCCGAATTATCCGAGTTTCCGAATTAACGAAGAGCGAATAACGAACTTTTAGCGTATAACTTTTCATTTCCGTCGACTGACCAAACAGCAAATGTATGGAGCGCTTATTTGCTAACTCCACCTTCACTGCTTATGCCAGGGGTTTAAAACTCACGTCAGCTAACGAGCCGCAGTCACGAAAATTTATTCCCGCAAGGGCCAGGACACAATGACGAAGGTAAGAGCGGGGGGCGGGTAGGAATAGTTTGTACATACAAAATGTCAGGCCATGCATAAACATGTTCCACCGCTATGTAAGGGACAATTTTCTCCCCACCACCCCCCTCTCGCCCCTGAAAGTGCATTGCGCTTGCACGCTGCTCGACCAATATAGCATTGAATGCTTAGGTTTGTTTTGTCGGCGAACACAGTGAATGTCCAGCGCAGAATCATGACGTCGAGGAAGAAGCACACCACCACAGCGCTGATCGGCCTTGTGCCACATTGTGATTTCTGTGCGCCACAGCAGCGGCCGCGTTAATCCTTAGATTATACCGCTTTTGAGACATGGCGAGTTGACGATGCAGTATGGACGTCTGCGTTACGTCATAAAACTGTGTATCTACTGCATTGAATCGGTGTACTTCATATATTATTATTCGTATTAAGGCGAAAGTCTTATATGCCTCGTCAGTATGGACGTCTGCGTTACGCCATAAAAATGTGTCCCTACTACACTGATTCGGTGTACTTCATATAAAGTTATTCGTATTAAGGCGAAAGACTTATATTGCTCATCAAGCGGGAAAAGTGACCTGTAATGCCATGTGACGCTCCCTCCTAGTCCTTTTCCTCCGTCCATGTACAAGCCCAATCAGTAAACACACACACACACACACACACACACACACACACACACACACACACACACACACACACACACACACACACACACACACACACACACACACACACACACACACACACACACACACACACACACACACACACACACACACACACACACACACACACAAGACGGTGGTGCGAAACTTTACCAAGGGATGGGTCTCCGTCGAGGCGGCGCACATGCTGAACGCCAGAGTCGCGGACTTTAAGTCCGGCGCGATCACCACCAAATCTCTCAAGTGGTTCCCTGCGCATGTGGGAGAGCTTGGCAACGAACAGAGACACGACCTCCCGTCGAACCACAACAAGCGCGCCCACCGCGTCGCGAGACTGCTAACTCGCCGCGACGTGGACAAAAGGGCCACCGCTGTGCGAGACATCGTCGATGGCGAAGCACCCAAGGTTGGAGGACATTCTTCTGCGACGATGATAACAGACCCCGAAGCCTTACAGGACTGCAAGGACATCATGATCCCGTACCACGAGATCTTCAGCCACTACAGGAAAACGCTACCCACAAGCAGCTAGAGAGGTCTGAGGCGTCTGACCTGAGACGTCTGCAAATTGACACATTCGAATATTCCCGGCATCTGAACAGGCTGTGTCAGTCGCTCCACCCGTCACCCGGCTGTCCGTGGTGCGGGCACGAGACAGCCGACATGGCACACACATTTTGGAAGTGCGAGTGCGGCATTCGCCGCCACTACCCGGACGAGGGAGTGTGTACCCTATGACGACTGGCTGAGCGGTGGCGAGCCGCCCTTCTCAGCCCACATCTAGTGGACCAAATCTGGGCTGTCCAGCGAGCCAGGGCTATCGCCGAGGACGTCGCACGATGTTCCCCGGACGACGGCTCCTGAAGGCCTAGCCCGGGTCAGTGATTCCTCGTTGGACTCTAAATAATTTAAAGTTCATTACCTACCTACCTCATTATGCGCAAGGGTCAAAAGGTCATCACAAACTCATAATTTATGAAGGCGAAAGCCTTGTATGTCTCACGCGAAGCACGAAAGGCTGGCTCAAAACATCTAGTGACCTCTAAAGCGCGAAACTGTGCGCTACCTTCGCCTTTGCGGCCTTCGTGTGAAAAAAAAAAGCTAAAGCAAAGCGGTGCTTGTGCGATATAAATTGCAATGTAAAATAGTCGCACCCGATGGCTTTGGTATCCAAGCCGTCTTAGGAGAATGCATCAGGGGCACTGTGAATCTTTTTCCTGGTTTCTAGGATATTCACGGTCCCTCGGTTCCTTCAAAGCCATCGTGCTGAGGTAGCCAAAACTTCTTTATCATATTGTCGCAACGTCAAGACAGAGGCCGTAACGCACAGAATGATCGCGTCTTCTTTTTTCTACAATTTTTGCTTTTAAGTACATGTGAGAAGTCTGGGATGCGTGAGAAAGTATTATGAAAGAAGTAAACTTACGGAGCAGCCCGACCTCTATGGACTACGAACTGGCACAGATACAGGTTGTCATGTGATGTCATTTCCGGCTTTTAGTTTTCGCACTTTGCGGAGTATCAACGTGAAATATTTTTGCTATAGCCAAAGTAAAATGTAGTGATTAGTGATGCCGAAAATTGCGCTCAATCTGAGGAGAAAAAAAGTAAAGTAAACCGGCAAGAGACAGGCCAAGATGGATACAGTCGGGATAAAAAAAAATTAGGATTTTTCCTGACAAATCACACGATGCTTTAGAACAAGAAGAAAATATGGACGTGGAGTGGTGAACAATACCTTAACCACACTGATTTACGAAACAGCAATTTGAAGGTAAATCACGAAGGCAAGCATTAGGTAAGTCCTCCAAAACTACAAAAAAATAATAAAGAAACGGCAACACGTCAGTATTACCAACTCCAGTGATCAAGTAGAATTAGTAGACTGTAGAAACTGGAACACCACTATGTTAGTTGGCGAAATCATTTACTGTTGCTGAGCGCTCACTTATTTTCTCTGATAATAATATCTGGGTTTAACGCGCCAAAACCACGATATGATTATGAGGCGTGCCGCAGTAGAGGGCTCCGGAAATTTTGACCAGCTGGTGTTCTTTAACGTGCACTCACATCGCACAGTATACGGGCATCTACCACCACGCCTCCATCGAAATGCGACCGCCGCGGCCGGGGTCGAACCCGCGACCTTCGGGTCAGCAGCCGAGCACCGTCCGCTACACCACCGCGGCGGACTCTTACTTTCTCTAGTATTAGCAAAAAGGTTGCTCGTGGTGGTGTTGCACACGTCACCGGTCCCAGGAAAATTAATAGTCGAAACAGTGCTACACTCCAAGAAACAAAAAAGGTCAAAAGGAGGTCACGGCAACCGACTCTCTTCGGTAATTCATTTGACCCCTTTTGGAAGGTAGAATCAGAAAATGATATTTGACTTTTCTGCAAGAGTCAGTTGTCACTCTTGCAGCGCGTTTCGATCGGCTAGCGTGTCGCAGACGCCGTCGTATGCATCATATACATCGCGTGGTCGCGTGGCTGCCTGCCGTTCGGCGCGGTTCACGCAGTTCGCGTACGCTGCTTGGCGCGGCGCCGGGGCTCGCCGTCGCGTCGGCACCGGCTATGCACGAATGAAAGCAATTCTTTTCTGAGAAATCGCTTCAAAATTTGGTTTCAGAAAAACCACGACTTTGCGCCAGCATATTCCGACACCCAAGCACAGTCAGGGGCACGCCGTGAGCGGTTACTGACCGCATGTTTTACAAACGTAACCCATCCTTAAATACTCAGCAAACACATTAGAGTACGAGCACCCGAACGACACGCAGCGCGAGCGGACGCCGTCTACGTTGAGATCAGACATGTCATATGCTAGAATTGGCGCACATAACTCCCACAATCACGTTAACTCACTTGATTCTGTTACAGTGTCATCGCAGATGTTGTCGAACCACGAAAACAGCAAACAGAAACCAATGAAAAAAGTGCACGGCGGCGACCGCAACAACGCGCGCCGTCGAAAGTCTCTCGCTTTTTCACCTTACCGGCGAGGCGTGTCCAACTTAAGTGACCAACGCGTACGTGCTGGAAGCATCCTACTATATCTGCACCTCAAACTAGCGTCTTTAAGCCAAGAAAAACGATATTATATAGTGCGTCTAAGCGTTCTGTAGACGGGCTTTTTTTTTTTCACGTTCCCACGAGCGGAAGCACGCTGCACACTCAAGATTGATAGAAATGTTGTTATGAAGTAGACTAAAGCACATCTCCAAACGACATCTTGCACCTTCAGCAGTGCAGACACAATGTGCGATCAGCAAAAAATGACCCTTGATAATTGTTTGCATCGCTCATTTTATGGGAGCTTGTACAGCAACGCGCATAACGGCATCCGCAACAGCTCCGCGGACGCAGGCTGCTGTTGAAAGTGGCTGGCAGATAACTTCCGCAGAGCTGCTGCAGACGCCCAGCTAAAGCTGTATAATTAGTACCTACGAAAGCAGTACACTCAACGTTAACGGGCGCTCGCTGTTCGTGTCCGCGGCTCCATGAATATTCCGCCCTCCTAGCGTGACTTCGAGCACGGAGCCTGGCGCCAACGCCACCGAAGATGCGCATTTTTGATCGAACACAAAACTGCACGACAGGCAACTGACGCAACCCGTGCAACCGACGCAACGCACAACGCATTCCAAGAGACCGAGCAGACTAAGAGAGAAGGCCGAGGCGCGGTGCCAGCCCGGCTGGCTCCGTCGGCGAGGGAGGCCAGCCACCGCGCCAGAACGGCGCCGAACGGCAAACGCACGATACGTATGGCGCATACGACGGCGCCTTCATCGCGGAAGCCAATCGAAACGCGCTATGGAGAGTCCCGTGACTACAGCCCAAATGCTCTCTTTCTCTCATCTACCTTCCAAAAGGGATCAAATGGACACCCGAAGAGAGTCACGCGGCCGTCACCCTCTTTTGACTCTTCTTTTTCTTATAGTGTACTCATTTACTCACACTAATAGTACTCTCATGAGTGCTCACTCACGTTCAAATTCACGACTACTCACACTCATGAGCACTCACACACGTTCATACTCACGCCTACTCACCCTCATGAGTGCTCACTGACGTTCACACTCACGTCCACTCACTCATGAGCACTCACCCACGTTCATACTCACATCTACTCACACTCATGAGTACTCACTCACGTTTACACTCACGCCTACTCACCCTCACGAGTGCTCACTCACGTTCACACTCACGTCCACTCACACTCATGAGCACTCACTCACGTTCATAGGTCGGCACTGTAAGAGAATACTCACTCACACTCACTCACCCCAATTTTCTCAGCCTTCGCACTCACTCACGTTCATACTCACACCTACTCACACTCATAGGCACTCACTCACGTTCATACTCACGCCTACTCACACATATAGGCACTCACTCGCGTTCATACTCACGCCTACTCACTCATATAGGCACTCACTCGCGTTCATACTCACGCCCACTCACACATATAGGCACTCACTCGCGTTCATACTCACGCCCACTCACACTCATGAGCACTCACTCACGTTCATACTCACGCCTACTCACATATGGGCACTCACTCGTGTTCATACTCACGCCCATTCACACTCATAAGCATTCACTCACGTTCATACTCACGCCTACTCACACTCATAGGCTCTCACTTGCGTTCATACTCACGCCTACTCACACTCATAGGGCCTCACTCACGTTCATACTCACGCCTACTCACACTCATAGGCACTCATTCACGTTCATACTCACGCCTACTCACACTCATAGGCACTCACTCACGTTCATACTCACACCTACTCACACTCATAAGCATTCACTCACGTTCATACTCACACCTACTCACACTCATAGACACTCATTCACGTTCATACTCATGCCTACTCACACTCATAGGCACTCACTCACGTTCATACTCACGCCTACTCACACTCATAGGCACTCACTCACATTCATACTCACATTACAGGCACTCACTCACGTTCATACTCACGCCTACTCACACTCATAAGCACTCACTCACGTTCATACTCACGCTTACTCACAGTCATAGACACTCACTCAAGTTCATATTCACACTTACAGGTACTCACTCACGTTCATACTCACGCCTACTCACACTCATAAACACTCACTCACGTTCATAATCACACTTACAGGCACTCACTCACGTTCATACTCACGCCTACTCACACTCATAGGCCCTCACTCACGTTCATACTCACACTTACAGGCACTCACTCACGTTCATACTCACGCTTACTCACACTCATAGGCACTCACTCACGTTCATACTCACACTTACAGGCACTCACTCACGTTCATAATCACGCCTACTCACACTCATAGGCACTCATTCACGTTCATACTCACGCTTACTCACAGTCATAGACACTCACTCAAGTTCATATTCATACTTACAGGCACTCACTCACGTGCATACTCACGCCTACTCACACTCATAGGCACTCATTCACGTTCATACTCACGCTTACTCAGTCATAGACACTCACTCAAGTTCATATTCACATTTACAGGCACTCACTAACGTTCATACTCACGCCTACTCACACTCATAGGCACTCACTCACGTTCATACTCACGCTTACTCACAGTCATAGACACTCACTCAAGCTCATATTCACACTTACAGGTACTCACTCACGTTCATACTCACGCCTACTCACACTCATAGGCACTCACTCACGTTCATACTCACGCTCACTCACAGTCATAGACACTCAAGTTCAGATTCACATTTACAGGCACTCACTCACGTTCATACTCACGCCCACTTACGCTCATAAGTACTCACGTTCACACTCAAGGGTACTCACACTTGTGGGCACTCGCTCACGTTTATACTCATACCTGCTCATACCCATCGGTACTCACCGGCCCATTCACACTGATAAGTACTGACTCACACCTACTCACACCGGTGCACACCATCCTACTCACACCTACTCACAGCCATTTGTACTCACGTTCACTCATGTCTACTCACTCCCATGTGCACTCACGCACATTCATACTCACACCTATTACACTCGTATGTTGCCTTCATGCTCATGCCTCCTCACATCCCTCGTCACTCACTCATACTCACACTCACACCTTTGAAATGAGTCTACTCATGAACGAACATGCCAAGCTTTCCGTTCTACTCACACTCACATGCGGCCCCTGATGTCCATATTGAAGTACACTCCCGTTCACAGATACTCGCGTTTACACGTCTAATATCTCCCATCTTCGATCATTACCACTCACACCTACTCAACCTCGCCGGGTCTCATTCACATCTCTCTGTCACACTGGACAAAAGTTTTGTATGCATTCGCATCTAAGATGATCATCTCTCTTATATTCTCGTTATATCCGAACGTGCAGATTTGTAAGTTTGTAATGGATAGTCTCAGGGACAAACCGCGGATGTTAAGACTGGTTCAAGGGAAATGTGCTTAGTATATGTATTATTATTATTATTTTTTAATTTGAACTTTATTCAAACAGACATTGTCTGGGATGAAGGGGCTAAATGCAGATGCAACTCCCTGACAAAGGGCCCCCTACCCATACATTGCTCAGGAGATGTTATATGGGATGTAGGGACCGCGGAAAATTTGTTCGAATTAACCGAATGCCGAATTATCGAAAGTGTCAAGGAAACAATAAACAAGTGTCTATTACATCAATGCATTCGCATTTTCTTGATGACCACTTAAATTCATGGTACATATCTGGCATAAGAGCAATGCAAATGTCGCAAATTTCTTCATTCGCAACTCCGTTCACAATGTGACCGTGGCTCAAGACAGCCGTGTTTTAACACTAAACGTGGTCTGCCCCCCTCCCTTATTACGTACCGCCACCACGCGCACGTGAATATAACTTCTGCGCCGGAAAAATGGTCGACAAATGATCGTTCGTTCATCGTAATGTCGCAACCGAATTTTATACCAGCATGCGCACTGCGGCTGAATCTTTTCACCTTCAACAGCTTCCACTATGTTCGAGTTGCGTGACATTGCGCGAGCATTTCCCGAAGTCAAAACGAGGCTAGTGAGTGCCGCATCCGCTGTGGACGAAAGTGCGGTCCCTAAATTAAGGCACGATCATAGCGACCACGCAGTTCCGAAGGCGCGAGCGCGGCCTGCGCCCACAGTAGAAACGAAACTGCTCGGCACAGCATCCGCTGCTGAATAAACCTGGCTCGCTAATGCACACTAATGAATGGCTACTACACAGCTCTGAAGCGACGTGGCGGAAACGAAACTACTGCTTGTCTCAGCTTTGAGCCGCAGTCGCCGCTGGCGCTATGGACGCGATCATAGATATATATCACCCACGCAGTTCGCGTGCGCAGAGCAAAAATCGAAAACAAAGCAAGTGGGCCGTAGCCGTCGAAGTCTTTGCCGCCAACAACGTGATTATGGCTAGATCGTGGACGGCGACCACGCCTTTATGAAGGACCGCAGCCGTTTGATTTGTTCGCGAATGCCGTTTTTCCTCCTGTGAGTCGAACTCCGAGTCGAACCTCGGATTGCTTGGTGCGCTCCGAGGATCGATCGCCCGAATTAACCGGGTTGCGGGCAAACATGGCCGAATTAACGAGAGTTTGAAACCATTAAATAATGCATAATCTTGCCGCGACCAGAGAACACGCCCGAATTATCCGATTTTCCGAATTAAAGAGGGGCGAATAACGACCTTTTAGCGTATAACCTTTCATTTTCGTCTACTGACCAAACAGCAAATGTATGGCGCGCTTATTTGCTAACTCCACCTTCACTGCTTATGCCAGGGGTTAAGTCACGTCAGCTAACGAGCCGCAGTCACGAAAATTTATTTCCACAACGGCCAGGACACAATGACGAAGGTAAGAGCGGAGGGCAGGTAGGAATAGTTTGTACAAAATGTCAGGCCATGCAAAAACATGTTCCGCCGCTATGTCAGGGACAATTTTCTCTCCCCCCCCCCCCGCCTCTCGCCCCTGAAAGTGCATTGCGCTTGCATGCTGCTCGACCAATATAACATTGAATGCTTAGGCTTGTTTTGTCGGCGAACACAGTGAAAATCCAGAGCACAATCACGACGTCGAAGAAGAAGCAAACCGCCGCAGCGCTGTTCGGCCTTGTGCCACATAGTGATTTCTGTGCGCCACACCAGCGGCCGCATTAATCGTTGGATTATGCCGCTTTTGAGACATGGCGAGTTGACGCCGCAGTATGGACGTCTGCGTTACGTCATAAAAATGTGTATCTACTGCATTCAATCGGTGTACTTCATATAATATTATTCGTATTAAGGCGAAAGTTTTATATGCCTCATCTGTATGGACGTCTGCGTTACGTCATAAATATGTGTATCTAGTACATTGAATCGGTGTACTTCATATAAAGTTATTCGTATTAAGGCGAAAGTCTTATATGCCGCATCAAGCGAGAAAATTGACCTGTAACGCCATGTGACGCTCCCTCATAGCCCTTTTCCTTCGTCCATGTACGAGCCCAATCAGTAAACACACACACACACACACACACACACACACACACACACACACACACACACACACACACACACGCACGCACGCACGCACGCACGCACGCACACACACACACACGAGATCACGGGAAATACATCTCCTCATTATGTGCTCGTCTCGACCACCGCCACGGGACCGGCGAGGCTGCCATCGTCCGAGACGGCAGAAGAAATGGCCATAGCACTAGCAATACTCCATAGTGGCAACGAGGACATACTTGTCGTGAGCGACGCCAAGTCGGCGGTCCGAAACTTTACCAAGGGACGGGTCTCCGTCGAGGCGGCGCACATGCTGAACGCCAGAGTCGCGGACTTTAAGTCCGGCGCGATCACCACCAAATCTCTCAAGTGGTTCCCCGCGCATGTGGGAGAGCTTGGCAACGAAGACCCGACCTCGCGTCGAACCACAACAAGCGCGCCCACCGCGTCGTGAGGCTGCTAACCCGCCGCGACGCGGACGAAAGGGCCACCGCTGTGCGAGACATCGTCGATGGCGAGGCGCCCATGGTTGGAGGACATTCTTTAGCGACGATGATAACTGACCGCGAAGCCTTACAGCACTGCATGGACATCATGGTCACGTACGACGAGATCTTCAGCCACTTCAGGAAAACGCCACCCCACAAGCAGCTAGAGAGGTCTCAGGCGTCTGACCTGAGACGTCTGCAAACTGACACATTCGAATATCCCCGGCATCTGAACAGGCTGTGTCCATCGCTCCACCCGTCACCCGGCTGTCCGTGGTGCGGGCACGAGACAGCCGACATGGCACACATACTTTGGAAGTACGAGTGCGGTATTCGCCGCTACTACGCGGACGAGAGAGTGTGTACCGCACGACGACTGGCTGAGCGGCGGCGAGCCGCCATTCTCAGCCCACATCTAATGGACCAAATCTGGGCTGTCCAGCGAGCCAGGGCTATCGCCGAGGACGTCGCACGATGTTCGCCGGACGACGGCTCCTGGAGGCCTAGCCCGGGCCAGTGATTCCTCGTTGGACTCTAAATAATATAAAGTTCATTACCTACCTACCTCATTATGCGCAAGGGTCAAAAGGTCATCAGAAACTCATAATTTATTAAGGCGAAGCCTTTTATGTCTCACGCGAAGCACGAAAGGCTGGCTCAAAAAATCTAGTGACCTCTCAAGCGCGAAACTGCGCGCTACCTTCGCCTTTGCGGCCTTCGTGTGAAAAAGAAATAGCAAGAAGGCGCTTGTGCGATATAAATTGCATGGTAAAATAGTCGCACCCGATGGCTTTGGTATTCAAGCCGTATTAGGAGAATGCATCAGGGGCACTGTGAATCTTTTTCCTGGTTTCTAGGATATTCACGGTCCCTCGGTTCCTTCAAAGCCATCGTGCTGAGGTAGCCAAAACTTCTTTATTATATTGTCGCGACGTCAAGACAGAGGCCGTGACACACAGAATGATCGCTTCTTTTTTTTTCTACAATTTTTGCTTTTAAGTACATGTGAGAAGTCTGGGATGCGTGAGAAAGTATTATGAAAGAAGTAAACTTACGAAGCAGCCCGACCTATATATGGACTACGAACTGGCACAGATACAGGTTGTCCTGTGATCTCATTTCCGGCTTTTAGTTTTCGCACTTTGCGGAGTATCAACATGAAATATTTTTGCTATAGCCAAAGCAAAATGTAGTGATTAGTGGTGCCGAAAATTGCGCTCAATCTGAAGAGAAAAAAAGTAAAGTAAGCCGGCAAGAGACAGGCTAAGATAGATGCAGTCAGGATCAAAACAAATTTAGGATTTTCTCTGACAAATCACACGATGCTTTAGAACAGGAAGAAAATGTGGACGTGGAATGATGAACAATACCTTAACCACACTGATTTACGAAACAGCAATTTGAAGGTAAATCACGAATGCAAGCATTAAGTAAACTCTCCAAAACTACAAAAAAATAATAAAGAAACGACAACGCGTCAGTATTACCAACTCCAGTGATTAAGTAGAATTAGTAGACCGTAAAACTGGAACACCACTACGTTAGTTGGCGAAATCATTTACTGTTGCTGAGCGCTCACTTTTCTCTGATAATAATATCTGGGTTTAACGCGCCAAAACCACGATATGATTATGAGGCGTGCCGCAGTGGAGGGCTCCGGAAATTTTGACCAGCTGGTGTTCTTTAACATGCACTGACATCGCACAGTACACGGGCCTCTACCACCACGCCTCCATCGAAATGCGACCGCCGCGGCCGGCGTCGAACCCGCGACCTTCAGGTCAGCAGCCGAGCACCGTAACCGCTACACCACCGCGGCGGACTCTTACTTTCTCTAGTATTAGCGAAAAGGTTGCTCGTGGTGGTGTTGCACACGTCACCGGTCCCAGGAAAATTAATAGTCGAAACAGTGCTACACTCCAAGAAAAAAAAAAAACGTCAAAAGGGGGTCACGGCAACCGACTCTCTTCGGTAATTCATTTGACCCCTTTTGGAAGGTAGAATCAGCAAATGATATTCAACTTTTCTGCAAGAGTCAGTTGTCACTCTTGCAGCGCGTTTTGATCGGCTAGCGTGTCGAAGACGCCGCCGTATGCATCATATATATCGCGTGGTCGCGTGGCTGCCTGCCGTTCGGCGCGGTTCACGAGTTCGCGTACGCTGTCTGGCGCGGCGCCGGAGCTCGCCGTCGCGTCGGCACTGGCTATGCACGAATGAAAGCACTTCTTTTCTGAGAAATCGCTTCAAAATTTGGTTTCAGAATAAGCACGGGTTTGCGCCAGCATATTCCGACACACAAGCACATCCTCCGGCAGTCAGGGGCACGCCGTGAGCGGTTACTGACCGCATGTTTTACAAACGTAACCCATCCTTAAATACTCAGCAAACACATTCGAGTACGAGCACCCGAACGACACCCAGCGCGCGCAGACGCCGCCTACGTCGAGATCAGACATGTCATATATACTAGAATTAGGGCACATAACTCCCACAAACTCGTAAGCTCACTTGATTCTGTTATGGCGTCATCGCAGATGTTGGTGAACCACGAAAACAGCAAACAGAAACCAAGGAAAAAAAAACATGGATGATCCCCCCGTCATAGGAATCCGTATAACACCAAAGTGAAACGCGTCTTCACAGAAGTAGTGCTTATTGCGTAGTGATATATGCCAGCTTGTACAATGTCTATTCGTATTTGGCAGCTATAGCACCGTTCGACGTGGATGCACCGATGTTGACAGCATGTCTCTATCGCGACGACTAACGCCCATGATCATGATTAAACCATTGTGGTAGATGACGGTGTGAACATATATTTGGACACAGCGAATCGTGAATCCCGCGTAAGGATGATAACAAGCTCAAAATCAACACTGGTACCCGGTATGCACTTCTTCAAAGCGTCGTCAATTAAGGAGAGAAACGGCACGGTGTGCGCTTTCTAGTAATGGGTAGCCGACGCCTGTGCTCATGCATACATTACACACACTGCGCTTCAGCAACACGGGAGGTAGAGGTTCGTAGCCTGAGCCGCAAACGTGTGCGTCCCGCTGGCCTCTGTCTCGCAGGCGCTGCTCTCGCTCCACTGAGGCACGACATTCGCCCGTCGAAATCGCGTCCTTTCTGCAACGCATTTTGCAGCAGTTTTGTTAGTCGGTGCTCTCGCAATTGAAGCAGTCGGCGGCGGAGAAATCCCGTTGGTGCACGTGGAAGCCTCACTACTCCGATGAGCCGACGCACGCTAACAAGAAGCCAAAGGCATAGTACGTAACTGCGTCAAGGGTGCCTCGGCGACGCCAGCGCGGCCAGCCTACCTCTCTGGTATCGAGACGCTTTAAACATGACCTCCGATATCGCGTGCAATCGCTGAGTAAGCTCTAGTAAGTGTCGATCGTGAAGCATTACTTCTTTTCACATCTCACAGACGGCGGCACCGCCCCGCTCCGCCCGCCGCGAAAGAGAATGAGCGAAAGATATAAGGCGCGTTCGCGCCGTGTCTCGCATCTCCCGAGTTAGTTTAGTCGATAGGGCGTCGGACGCTTGCCGTCGCGGCCGCAACGTCGTGGGTTCGATTCCCAGCGGGGTATCTTTTTCTTGGTTTTTTTCTTTCTTACCCGTTGGCGTCCATTTTATCAACGTCATATCCGTGACGGATGTACTTGGTGGACCCCGGCATAAAACACTTTCGTGTTAAAAGTGCACGGTGGCGACCGCAACAACGCGCGCCGTCGAAAGTCTCGCTTTTTCACCTTACCGGCGAGGCGTGTCCAACTTAAGTGACCAACGCGTACGTGCTGGAAACATCCTACTATATCTGCACCTCAAACTAGCGTCTTTAAGCCAAGAAAAATCATAATATATAGTGCGTCTAAGCGTTCTGTAGACGGGCTTTTTTTTTTCACGTTCCCACGAGCGGAAGCACGCTGTACACTCAAGGTTGATAGAAATGTTGTTATGAAGTAGACTAAAGCGCATCTCAAAACGACATCTTGCACCTTCAGCAGTGCAGACACAATGTGCCATCAGCAAACAATTACCCTTGATAATTTTTTGCATCGCTCATTTTATGGGAGCTTGTACAGCAACGCGCATAACGGTGACAGCTTTAGTTGGGCATCCGCAGCAGCCCCGCGGACGCAGGCTGCTGTTGGAAATGGCTGGCAGATAACTTCCGCAGAGCTGCTGCAGACGCCCAGCTAAAGCTGTATATATGTGCCTACGAAAGCAGTACACTCACCGTTAACGGGCGCACGTTGTCCGTGTCCACGGCTCCATGAATATTCCGCCCTCCTAGCGTGCTTCGAGCACGGAGCCTGGCGTCAACGCCACCGAAGATGCGCATTTTTGATCGAACACAAAACTGCACGACAGGCAATTGACGCAACCCGCGCAACCGACGCAACGCACAACGCATTCCAAGAGACCGAGCAGACTGAGAGAGAAGGCCGAGGCGCGGCGCCAGCCCGTCTGGCTCCGTCAGCGAGGGAGGCGAGCCACCGCGCCAGAACGGCGCCGAACGGCAAACGCGCGATACGTATGGCGCATACGACGGCGCCTTCATTGCGGAAGCGAATTGAAACGCGCTTTAGGAGAGTCCCGTGACCCCAACCGAAATGCTCTCTTTTACTCATCTACCTTCCAAAAGGGATCAAATGAACACCCGAAGAGAGTCACGCGGCTGTGACCCTCTTTTGGCTCTTCTTAGAGTGTACTCAGTTACTCACACTAATAGTACCCTGATGAGTGCTCACTCACGTTCAAACTCACGACTGCTCACACTCATGAGCTCACAACATTTCTATCAACCATGAGTGTGCAGCATGCTTCCGCGCGTGGGAACGTAAAAAAAAGCCCGTCTACAGAACGCTTAGACGCACTATATATTATGGTTTTTCTAGGCTTAAAGACGCTAGTTTGAGGTACAGACATAGAAGGATGCTTCCAACACGTACGCGTTGGTCACTTAAGTGGGACACGCCTCGCCGGTAAGGTGAAAAAGCGATAGACTTTCGACGGCGCGCGTTGTTGCGGTCGCCGCCGTGCACTTTTTTCCTTGGTTTCTGTTTGCTGTTTTCATGGTTCGCCAACATCTGCGATGACGCTGTAACAGAATCAAGTGAGTTTACGTGATTGTGGGAGTTAGGTGCGCCAATTATAGCATATGACATGTTTGATCTCGGCGTAGACGGCATCCGCGCGCGCTGCGTGTCGTTCGGGTGCTCGTACTCGAATGTGTTTGCTGAGTATTTAAAGATGGGTTACGTTTGTAAAACATGCGGTCTGTAACCGCTCACGGCGTGCCCCTGACTGCCGGAGGATGTGCTTGGGTGTCGGAATACGCTGGCGCAAAGAAGTGGTTATTCTGAAACCAAATTTTGAAGCGATTTCTAAGAAAAGATTTGCTTTCATTCGTGCATAGCCAGTGCCGACGCGACGGCGACGTCTTCGACACGCTAGCCGATCGAAACGCGCTGCAAGAGTGACAACTGACTCTTGCAGAAAAGTTAAATATCATTTTCTGATTCAACCTTCCAAAAGGGGTCAAATGAATTACCGAAGAGAGTCGGTTGCCGTGATCCCCTTTTGACCTTTTTTTTTTTCTTGGAGTGTAGCACTGTTTCGACTATTAATTTTCCTGAGACCGGTGACGTGTGCAACACCACCACGAGCAACCTTTTTGCTAATACTAGAGAAATTAAGAGTCCGCCGCGGTGGTGTAGCGGACGGTGCTCGGCTGCTGACCCGAAGGTCGCGTGTTCGACCCCGGCCGCGGCGGTCGCATTTCGATGGAGGCGTGGTGGTAGATGCCCGTGTACTGTGCGATGTCAGTGCACGTTAAAGAACACCAGCTGGTCAAAATTTCCGGAGCCCTCCACTGCGGCACGCCTCATAATCATATCGTGGTTTTGGCGCGTTAAACCCAGATATTATTATCAGAGAAAATAAGTGAGCGCTCAGCAACAGTAAATGATTTCGCCAACTAACATAGTGGTGTTCCAGTTTCTACAGTCTACTAATTATACTTGATCACTGGAGTTGGTAATACTGACGCGTTGTCGTTTCTTTATTATTTTTTTATAGTTTTGGAGAATTTACTTAATGCTTGCCTTCATGATTTACCTTCAAATTGTTGTTTCGTAAATCAGTGTGGTTAAGGTATTGTTCATCATTCCACGTCCATATTTTCTTTTTGTTCTAAAGCATCGTCTGATTTGTCAGGAAAAATCCTATTTTTTTTTTTATCCTGACTATATCCATCTTGGCCTGTCTCTTACCGGTTTACTTTACTTTATTTCTCTTCAGATTGAGCGCAATTTTCGGCATCACTAATCACTACATTTTACTTTGGCTATAGCGAAAATATTTCACGTTGATACTCCGCAAAGTGCGAAAACTAAAAGCCGAAAATGACATCACAGGACAACCTGTATCTGTGCCAGTTCGTAGT
The DNA here is from genome assembly GCF_013339695.2 of Rhipicephalus sanguineus. Taxonomy (NCBI): domain Eukaryota; kingdom Metazoa; phylum Arthropoda; class Arachnida; order Ixodida; family Ixodidae; genus Rhipicephalus; species Rhipicephalus sanguineus. The sequence goes on along the minus strand of NC_051180.1, from coordinate 166,955,791 downwards.
CCGTAGATGTCGAGCTAATCCGTAAGTTTACTTCTTTCATAATACTTTCTCACGCATCCCAGACTTCTCACATGTACTTAAAAGCGAAAATTGTAGAAAAAAAAGACGCGATCATTCCGTGCGTTACGGCCTCTGTCTTGACGTCGCGACAATATGATAAAGAAGTTTTGGCTACCTCAGCACGATGGCTTTGAAGGAACCGAGGGAAAAGGCAAAGGTAGCGCACAGTTCCGCGCTTTAGCGGTCACTAGGTTTTTTGAGCCAGCCTTTCGTGCTTCGCGTGAGACATAAAATGCTTCCTTCATAAATTATAAGTTTGTGATGACCTTTTGATCATTGCGCATAATGAAGTAGGTAGGTAATGAACTTTAAAATAGTTAGAGTCCAACGAGGAATCACTGACCCGGGCTAGGCCTCCAGGAGCCGTCGTCCGGGGAACATCGTGCGACGTCCTCGGCGATAGCCCTGGCTCGCTGGACAGCCCAGATTTAGTCCACTAGATGTGGGCTGAGAAGGGCGGCTCGCCACCAATCAGCCATCGTCATGGGGTACACACTCCCTCGTCCAGGTAGTGGCGGCGAATACCGCACTCGCACTTCCAAAGTGTGTGTGCCATGTCGGCTGTCTCGTGCCCGCACCACGGACAGCCGGGTGACGGGTGGAGCGACGGACACAGCCTGTTCAGATGCCGGGGATATTCGAATGTGTCAATTTGCAGACGTCTCAGGTCAGACGCCTGAGACCTCTCTAGCTGCTTGTGGGGTGGCGTTTTCCTGTAGTGGCTGAAGATCTCGTGGTACGTGACCATGATGTCCTTGCAGTCCTGTAAGGCTTCGGGGTCTGTTATCGTCGTCGCAGAAGAATGTCCTCCAACCTTGGGTGCCTCGCCATCGACGATGTCTCGCACAGCGGTGGCCCTTTCGTCCGCGTCGCGGCGGGTTAGCGGTCTCGCGACGCGGTGGGCGCGCTTGTTGTGGTTCGACGGGAGGTCGGGTCTTTGTTCGTTGCCAAGCTCTCCCACATGCGTGGGGAACCACTTGAGAGATTTGGTGGTGATAGCGCAGGACTTGAAGTCCACGACTCTGGCGTTCAGCATGTGCGCCGCCTCGACGGAGACCCATCCCTTGGTAAAGTTTCGCACCACCGTCTTGGCGTCACTCACGACAAGTGTGTCCTCGTTGCCACTATGGAGTATTGCTAGGGCTATGGCCATTTCTTCTGCCGCCTCGGACGATGGCAGCCTCGCCGGTCCCGTGGCGGTGGTCGACAGGAGCGCATAATGAGATGATGTATTTCCCGTGATCTCGTGTGTGTGTGTGTGTGTGTGTGTGTGTGTGTGTGTGTGTGTGTGTGTGTGTGTGTGTGTGTGTGTGTGTGTGTGTGTGTGTGTGTGTGTGTGTGTGTGTGTGTGTGTGTTTGTGTGTGTGTGTGTGTGTGTGTGTGTGTGTGTTTGTGTGTGTGTGTGTGTGTGTGTTTGTGTGTATTTAACGATAGGGCTTGTACATCGACGAAGGAAAAGGACTAGGAGGGAGCGTCACATGGCATTACAGGTCACTTTTCCCGCTTGATGAGGCATATAAGACTTTCGCCTTAATACGAATAACTTTATATGAAGTACACCGATTCAATGTACTAGATACACATTTTTATGGCGTAATGCAGACGTTCATACTGCGTCGTCAACTCGCCATGTCTCAAAAGCGGCATAATCCAAGGATTAACGCGGCCGCTGGTGTGGCGCACAGAAATCACAATGTGGGACAAGGCCGATCAGCGCTGTGGTTGTGTGCTTCTTCCTCGACGTGGTGATTGTGCGCTGGATTTTCACTGTGTTCGCCGACAAAACAAACCTAAGCATTCAATGCTATATTGGTCGAGCAGCGTGCAAGCACAATGCACTTCAGGGGCGAGAAAGGGGGGGGGGGGGAGAAAATTGTCCCTGACATAGCGGCGGAGCATGCTTATGCATGGCTTGACATTTTGTACAAGCTATTCCTACCCGCCCCCCGCTCTTACCTTCGTGATTGTGTCCTGGCCCTTGTGGGAATAAATTTTCGTGGCTGCGGCTCGTTAGCTGACGTGAGTTTTAAACCCCTGGCATAAGTAGTGAAAGTGGAGTAAGCAAATAGGCGCCCCGTACATTTGCTGTTTGGTCAGTCGACGAAAATGAAAAGTTATACGCTAAAAGGTCGTTATTCACTCTTCGTTAATTCGGAAAATCGGATAATTCGGACGTGTTCGCTGGTCGCGGCAAGCTTATGCATTGTTTAATGGTATCAAACTCTTGTTAATTCGGTCATATTTGCCCGCAACCCGGTTAATTCGGACGAACCTCGGAGCGCACCAAGCAATCCGAGGTTCGACTCGGAGTTCGACTCACAGGAGGAAAAACGGCATTCGCGAACAGCTCAAACGGCTGCGGTCCTTCATAAAGGCGTGGTCGCCGTCCACGATCTAGCCATAATCACGTTGTTGGCGACAAAGACTTCGACGGCTGCGGCCCACTTGCTTTGTCTTCGATTTTGCTCGGCGCACGCGAACTGCGTGGGTGATATATCTATGATCGCGTCCATAGCGCCAGCGGCGACTGCGGGTCAAAGCTGCGACAAGCAGTAGTTTAGTTTTCGCCGCGTCGCTTCAGAACTGTGTAGTAGCCATTCATTATTGTGCATTAGCGAGCCAGGTTTATTCAGCAGCGGATGCTCTGCCGAGCAGTTTCGTTTCGACTGTGGGCGCAGGCCGCGCACGCGCCTTCGGAACTGCGTGGTCGCTATGATCGTGTCTTAATTTAGCAACCGCACTTTCGTTCACAGCGGATGCGGCACTCAGTAGCCTCGTTTTGACTTCGGGCAATGCACGCGCAATGTCACGCAACTCGAACATAGTGGAAGCTGTTGAAGGTGAAGAGATTCAGCCGCAGTGCGCATGCTGGTATAAATTAAGGTTGCGACATTACGATGAACGAACGATCATTTGTCGATAACTTTTCCGGCGCAGAAGTTATCTTCACGTGCGCGTGGTGGCGGTGACGGTACGTAATAAGGGAGGGGGGCAGATCACGTTTAGCGTTAAGACACGGCTGTCTTGAGCCGCGGTCACATTGTGAACGGAGTTGCGAATGAAGAAATTTGCGGCATTGGCATTGCTTTTATGCCAGATATGTACCATGAATTTAAGTGGTCATCAAGAAAATGCGAATGCATTGATGTAATAGACACTTGTTTATTGTTTCCTTGATACTTTCGATAATTCGGCATTTCGTTAATTCGAACAAATTTTCCGCGGTCCCGACATCCCATATGACATCCCCTGAGCAATGTATGGGTAGAGGGGCCTTCGTCAGGGAGTTGCACCTGCTGTTAGCCCCTTCATCCCAGACAATGTCTGTCTGAATAAAGTTCAAATAAAAAAAATAATACATATACATAGCACATTTCCCTTGAACCAGTGTTAACATCCGCGGTTTGTTTCTGAGACTATCCATTACAATCTTACAAATCTGCACGTTCGGATATAACGAGAATATATGAGAGATGATCATCTTAGTTGCGAATGCGTACAAAACTTTTCTCCAGCGTGACAGAGAGATGTGGATGAGACCCGGCGAGGTTGAGTAGGTGTGAGTAAAGTCCCTAGATTTTTCCCTGTTCTAGGGACTTTAGGTGGGAGTGGTAATGATCGAAGATGGGAGCTATTGGACGTGTAAACGCGAGTATCTGTGAACGGGAGTGTACTTCAATATGGACATCAGGGGCCGCATGTGAGTGTGAGTAGAGCGGAAAGCATGGCATGTTCATTCATGAGTAGACTCATTTCAAAGGTGTGAGTGTGAGTATGAGTGAGTGACGAGGGATATGAGAAGGCATGAGTATGAAGGCAACACACGAGTGTAATAGGTGTGAGTATGAATGTGAGTGAGTACCCATGGGAGTGAGTAGACATGAGTGAACGTGAGTACAAATGGCTGTGAGTAGGTGTGAGTATGAACGTGAGCACCGGTGTGAGTAGGTGTGAGTCAGTACTTACCAGTGTGAATGGGTCGGTGAGTACCGATGGGTATGAGCAGGTATGAGTATAAACGTGAGCGAGTGCCCATAAGTGTGAGTACCCTTGAGTGTGAACGTGAGTACTTATGAGCGTAAGTGGGCGTGAGTATGAACCTGAGTGAGTGCTTATGGGTGTGAGATGGCGTGAGTGTGAACGTGAGTGAGTACGAGTAGATGTGAGTAAGAGCGTGAGTAAGTGCTATGCCTTACTTTTTTCCTTGATGGTACGCGTCTTTTTGGTTTTTCAGTGAGTGTGTGTACGTGTGAGTGTGAACGTGAGTGAGTAGGTATGATAGTCAGTGCACGTGAGTATGAACGTGCGTGAGTACCAATGAGTGTGAGAGGCGTTACTGAAAGTGAGTGAACACTTATGAGTGTGAGCGGGCGTGAGTATGAACACGAGTGACTACCAATGGTCGTGACGTGTGAGCATGAACGTGAGTGAGTGCCTATGAGTGTGAGGAAGCGTGAGTATGAACTTCAGTGGGTGTGAGTGGGCGCGAGTATGGGCGTGAGTATGCCCATCAGTTGGTGTTGGTGGGCGTGAGTATGAACGTGAGTGAGCGCCTATGAGTAGGAGTAGGTGTGAGTATGAACGTGATTGAATACGTATGACTGTGAGTAGGCGTGAGTATGAACGTGAGTAAGTGCCTGTAAGTGTGAATAGGAACTTGAGTGAGTGTCTATGAGTGTAAGTAAGCGTAAGTATGAACGTGAGTGAGTGCCTATGAGTGTGAGCAGGCGTGAGTATGAACGTGAGTGAGTGCCTGTAAGTGTGAGTATGAATGTGAGTGAGTGCCTATGAGTGTGAGTAGGCGTGAGTATGAACGTGAGTGAGCGCCAATGAGTGTGAGTAGGCTTGAGTATGAACGTGAATGAGTGTCTATGAGTGTGAGTAGGCGTGAGTATGAACGTGAGTGAGTGTCTATGAGTGTGAGTAGGTGTGAGTATGAACGTGAGTGAATGCCTATGAGTGTGAGTAGGTGTGAGTAGGAACGTGAGTGAATGCTTATGAGTGTGAGTAGGTGTGAGTGTGAACGTGAGTGAATGCCAATGAGTGTGAGTAGGCGTGAGTATGAAGGTGAGTGAGTGCCTGAGTGTGAGTAGGTGTGAGTATGAACGTGAGTGAATGCTTATGAGTGTGAGTAGGTGTGAGTATGAACGTGAGTGAATGCCAATGAGTGTGAGTGCCAATGAGTGTTACTTTGGCTATAGCGAAAATATTTCACGTTGATACTCCGCAAAGTGCGAAAACTAAAAGCCGAAAATGACATCACAGGACAACCTGTATCTGTGCCAGTTCGTAGTCCGTAGATGTCGAGCTAATCCGTAAGTTTACTTCTTTCATAATACTTTCTCACGCATCCCAGACTTCTCACATGTACTTAAAAGCGAAAATTGTAGAAAAAAAAGACGCGATCATTCCGTGCGTTACGGCCTCTGTCTTGACGTCGCGACAATATGATAAAGAAGTTTTGGCTACCTCAGCACGATGGCTTTGAAGGAACCGAGGGATCGTGAATATCCTAGAAACCAGGAAAAAGATTCACAGTGCCCCTGATGCATTCTCCTAAGACGGCTTGAATACCAAAGCCATCGGGTGCGATTATTTTACATTGCAATTTATATCGCACAAGCGCCGCTTTGCTTTTTCTTTTTCACACGAAGGCCGCAAAGGCAAAGGTAGCGCACAGTTCCGCGCTTTAGCGGTCACTAGGTTTTTTGAGCCAGCCTTTCGTGCTTCGCGTGAGACATAAAAGGCTTCCTTCATAAATTATAAGTTTGTGATGACCTTTTGATCCTTGCGCATAATGAGGTAGGTAGGTAATGAACTTTAAAATATTTAGAGTCCAACGAGGAATCACTGACCCGGGCTAGGCCTCCAGGAGCCGTCGTCCGGGGAACATCGTGCGACGTCCTCGGCGATAGCCCTGGCTCGCTGGACAGCCCAGATTTAGTCCACTAGATGTGGGCTGAGAAGGGCGGCTCGCCACCAATCAGCCAGTCGTCATGGGGTACACACTCCCTCGTCCAGGTAGTGGCGGCGAATACCGCACTCGCACTTCCAAAGTGTGTGTGCCATGTCGGCTGTCTCGTGCCCGCACCACGGACAGCCGGGTGACGGGTGGAGCGACGGACACAGCCTGTTCAGATGCCGGGGATATTCGAATGTGTCAATTTGCAGACGTCTCAGGTCAGACGCCTGAGACCTCTCTAGCTGCTTGTGGGGTGGCGTTTTCCTGTAGTGGCTGAAGATCTCGTGGTACGTGACCATGATGTCCTTGCAGTCCTGTAAGGCTTCGGGGTCTGTTATCATCGTCGCAGAAGAATGTCCTCCAACCTTGGGTGCCTCGCCATCGACGATGTCTCGCACAGCGGTGGCCCTTTCGTCCGCGTCGCGGCGGGTTAGCGGTCTCGCGACGCGGTGGGCGCGCTTGTTGTGGTTCGACGGGAGGTCGGGTCTTTGTTCGTTGCCAAGCTCTCCCACATGCGTGGGGAACCACTTGAGAGATTTGGTGGTGATAGCGCAGGACTTGAAGTCCACGACTCTGGCGTTCAGCATGTGCGCCGCCTCGACGGAGACCCATCCCTTGGTAATGTTTCGCACCACCGTCTTGGCGTCACTCACGACAAGTGTGTCCTCGTTGCCACTATGGAGTATTGCTAGGGCTATGGCCATTTCTTCTGCCGCCTCAGACGATGGCAGCCTCGCCGGTCCCGTGGCGGTGGTCGACAGGAGCGCATAATGAGATGATGTATTTCCCGTGATCTCGTGTGTGTGAGTGTGTGTGTGTGTGTGTGTTTGTGTGTGTGTGTGTGTGCGTGTGTGTGTGTGTGTGTGTGTGTGTGTGTGTGTGTGTGTGTGTGTGTGTGTGTGTGTGTGTGTGTGTGTGTGTGTGTGTGTGTGTGTATTTAATGATAGGGCTTGTACATGGACGAAGGAAAAGGACTAGGAGGGAGCGTCACATGGCATTACAGGTCACTTTTCCCGCTTGATGAGGCATATAAGACTTTCGCCTTAATACGAATAACTTTATATGAAGTACACCGATTCAATGTACTAGATACACATTTTTATGGCGTAACGCAGACGTTCATACTGCGTCGTCAACTCGCCATGTCTCAAAAGCGGCATAATCCAAGGATTAACGCGGCCGCTGGTGTGGCGCACAGAAATCACAATGTGGGACAAGGCCGATCAGCGCTGTGGTTGTGTGCTTCTTCCTCGACGTCGTGATTGTGCGCTGGATTTTCACTGTGTTCGCCGACAAAACAAACCTAAGCATTCAATGCTATATTGGTCGAGCAGCGTGCAAGCACAATGCACTTCAGGGGCGAGAAGGGGGGGGGGAGAAAATTGTCCCTGACATAGCGGCGGAGCATGCTTATGCATGGCTTGACATTTTGTACAAGCTATTCCTACCCGCCCCCCGCTCTTACCTTCGTGATTGTGTCCTGGCCCTTGTGGGAATAAATTTTCGTGGCTGCGGCTCGTTAGCTGACGTGAGTTTTAAACCCCTGGCATAAGTAGTGAAAGTGGAGTAAGCAAATAGGCGCCCCGTACATTTGCTGTTTGGTCAGTCGACGAAAATGAAAAGTTATACGCTAAAAGGTCGTTATTCACTCTTCGTTAATTCGGAAAATCGGATAATTCGGACGTGTTCGCTGGTCGCGGCAAGCTTACGCATTGTTTAATGGTATCAAACTCTTGTTAATTCGGTCATATTTGCCCGCAACCCGGTTAATTCGGACGAACCTCGGAGCGCACCAAGCAATCCGAGGTTCGACTCGGAGTTCCACTCACAGGAGGAAAAACGGCATTCGCGAACAGCTCAAACGGCTGCGGTCCTTCATAAAGGCGTGGTCGCCGTCCACGATCTAGCCATAATCACGTTGTTGGCGACAAAGACTTCGACGGCTGCGGCCCACTTGCTTTGTCTTCGATTTTGCTCGGCGCACGCGAACTGCGTGGGTGATATATCTATGATCGCGTCCATAGCGCCAGCGGCGACTGCGGGTCAAAGCTGCGACAAGCAGTAGTTTAGTTTTCGCCGCGTCGCTTCAGAACTGTGTAGTAGCCATTCATTATTGTGCATTAGCGAGCCAGGTTTATTCAGCAGCGGATGCTCTGCCGAGCAGTTTCGTTTCGACTGTGGGCGCAGGCCGCGCACGCGCCTTCGGAACTGCGTGGTCGCTATGATCGTGTCTTAATTTAGCAACCGCACTTTCGTTCACAGCGGATGCGGCACTCAGTAGCCTCGTTTTGACTTCGGGCAATGCACGCGCAATGTCACGCAACTCGAACATAGTGGAAGCTGTTGAAGGTGAAGAGATTCAGCCGCAGTGCGCATGCTGGTATAAATTAAGGTTGCGACATTACGATGAACGAACGATCATTTGTCGATAACTTTTCCGGCGCAGAAGTTATCTTCACGTGCGCGTGGTGGCGGTGACGGTACGTAATAAGGGAGGGGGGCAGATCACGTTTAGCGTTAAGACACGGCTGTCTTGAGCCGCGGTCACATTGTGAACGGAGTTGCGAATGAAGAAATTTGCGGCATTGGCATTGCTTTTATGCCAGATATGTACCATGAATTTAAGTGGTCATCAAGAAAATGCGAATGCATTGATGTAATAGACACTTGTTTATTGTTTCCTTGATACTTTCGATAATTCGGCATTTCGTTAATTCGAACAAATTTTCCGCGGTCCCGACATCCCATATGACATCCCCTGAGCAATGTATGGGTAGAGGGGCCTTCGTCAGGGAGTTGCACCTGCTGTTAGCCCCTTCATCCCAGACAATGTCTGTCTGAATAAAGTTCAAATAAAAAAAATAATACATATACATAGCACATTTCCCTTGAACCAGTGTTAACATCCGCGGTTTGTTTCTGAGACTATCCATTACAATCTTACAAATCTGCACGTTCGGATATAACGAGAATATATGAGAGATGATCATCTTAGTTGCGAATGCGTACAAAACTTTTCTCCAGCGTGACAGAGAGATGTGGATGAGACCCGGCGAGGTTGAGTAGGTGTGAGTAAAGTCCCTAGATTTTTCCCTGTTCTAGGGACTTTAGGTGGGAGTGGTAATGATCGAAGATGGGAGCTATTGGACGTGTAAACGCGAGTATCTGTGAACGGGAGTGTACTTCAATATGGACATCAGGGGCCGCATGTGAGTGTGAGTAGAGCGGAAAGCATGGCATGTTCATTCATGAGTAGACTCATTTCAAAGGTGTGAGTGTGAGTATGAGTGAGTGACGAGGGATATGAGAAGGCATGAGTATGAAGGCAACACACGAGTGTAATAGGTGTGAGTATGAATGTGAGTGAGTACCCATGGGAGTGAGTAGACATGAGTGAACGTGAGTACAAATGGCTGTGAGTAGGTGTGAGTATGAACGTGAGCACCGGTGTGAGTAGGTGTGAGTCAGTACTTACCAGTGTGAATGGGTCGGTGAGTACCGATGGGTATGAGCAGGTATGAGTATAAACGTGAGCGAGTGCCCATAAGTGTGAGTACCCTTGAGTGTGAACGTGAGTACTTATGAGCGGAAGTGGGCGTGAGTATGAACCTGAGTGAGTGCTTATGAGTGTGAGATGGCGTGAGTGTGAACGTGAGTGAGTACGAGTAGATGTGAGTAAGAGCGTGAGTAAGTGCTATGCCTTACTTTTTTCCTTGATGGTACGCGTCTTTTTGGTTTTTCAGTGAGTGTGTGTACGTGTGAGTGTGAACGTGAGTGAGTAGGTATGATAGTCAGTGCACGTGAGTATGAACGTGCGTGAGTACCAATGAGTGTGAGAGGCGTTACTGAAAGTGAGTGAACACTTATGAGTGTGAGCGGGCGTGAGTATGAACACGAGTGACTACCAATGGTCGTGACGTGTGAGCATGAACGTGAGTGAGTGCCTATGAGTGTGAGGAAGCGTGAGTATGAACTTCAGTGGGTGTGAGTGGGCGCGAGTATGGGCGCGAGTATGCCCATCAGTTGGTGTTGGTGGGCGTGAGTATGAACGTGAGTGAGCGCCTATGAGTAGGAGTAGGTGTGAGTATGAACATGATTGAGTACGTATGACTGTGAGTAGGCGTGAGTATGAACGTGAGTAAGTGCCTGTGAGTGTGAATAGGAACTTGAGTGAGTGTCTATGAGTGTAAGTAAGCGTAAGTATGAACGTGAGTGAGTGCCTATGAGTGTGAGTAGGCGTGAGTATGAATGTGAGTGAGTGCCTGTAAGTGTGAGTATGAATGTGAGTGAGTGCCTATGAGTGTGAGTAGGCGTGAGTATGAACGTGAGTGAGCGCCTATGAGTGTGAGTAGGCTTGAGTATGAACGTGAATGAGTGTCTATGAGTGTGAGTAGGCGTGAGTATGAACGTGAGTGAGTGTCTATGAGTGTGAGTAGGTGTGAGTATGAACGTGAGTGAATGCCTATGAGTGTGAGTAGGTGTGAGTAGGAACGTGAGTGAATGCTTATGAGTGTGAGTAGGTGTGAGTGTGAACGTGAGTGAATGCCTATGAGTGTCAGTAGGCGTGAGTATGAAGGTGAGTGAGTGCCTGAGTGTGAGTAGGTGTGAGTATGAACGTGAGTGAATGCTTATGAGTGTGAGTAGGTGTGAGTATGAACGTGAGTGAATGCCAATGAGTGTGACTAGGCGTGAGTATGAAGATGAGTGAGTGCCTATGAGTGTGAGTAGGCGGGAGTATGAACGTGAGTGAGTGCCTATGAGTGTGAGTGGGCGTGAGTATGAACGTGAGTGAGAGCCTATGAGTGTGAGTAGGCGTGAGTATGAACGTGAGTGAGAGCCTATGGGTGTGAGTAGGCGTGAGTATGAACGTGAGTGAATGCTTATGAGTGTGAATGGGCGTGAGTATGAACCTGAGTGAGTGCCTCTGAGTGTGAGTGGGCGTGAGTATGAACGTGAGTGAGCACCTATGAGTGTGAGTAAACGTGAGTATGAACGTGAGTGAGTACCTATGAGTGTGAGTAGGCGTGAATATGAACGTGAGTGAGTGCGAAGGCTGAAAAAATTGGGGTGAGTGAGTGTGAGTGAGCATTCTCTTACAGTGCCGACCTATGGTGAGCATCAAGGACAAGTAAAAGTTCATCAACTACGCTCCCTCGGTCATGCTTGACGTCCACTGTTAAAAAGAAAATCCTCATGTCGAAAACCTGTCACCTGCCGTTCAATATGTCAAATTTTTGTCATATCTCAAGCGTTTTGGAGATATGAACCTTGGAGCATGTATAGAGCTTTTATAATGGTTCCATAAGGCAGAGAGTGGCGGCCAGCTGTGGGGGCGAGGAGAAAGGAGCCTGATAATAAAATCTGGAGACACTACGCACAATCTCCCCATACTTTCTTATAACGAAGAAGATCGTCACTCTACGGTATAGCGCTTCGCAGAACCCCAAACGAGGCTGTACAGCTAGCCTGCAATATGCTCCACATCGAATTGATGCCACAATAATGCAGATTTCACATTGCGTGCAACCTACATTACTATTTCCTCACTTAATGTGAAGTCATTCGCATTTGCATAGTTTCCAGTCGTACATCAAGCCTCCGCCTTGGCACGACCGCTGATGTCATGCGGCATACACGTATACATGCTGGAGATCTCAGAGGCCATCTTCGGGATTTGGATCATGTCTGCTAACCGTCAGATTTATGTCGTACGCTACGGTGGTAACTAATGGCGTTCAATAAAAAGTTTTACATGTGTGTAGGTTTGCCCGTCTTCTAATAATGTGCGGTTCTAATTTATAACCGGCTGATGCACAGCTAAGCTTTTTTCGCATTTGGTTATGCGCCAAAGAACAACAACACTATCGTCATGGTCACAGGTATGCTGCCCTGGCTCAAGCGCGAGCGGCTCGTGGTCACCTCAGAAGAAGACTGACGCAGCCCGTGCGAGACGTCGTTCTGACCAGCTCCCGGCAAGGCTTACCTGTTCCGCTGGCGACTGCCAAAGGTTGGACCTTCTTATCGGCTCCCACGTGCCCTCCAGGACCTGTGATTGCCCAAGGTTCCTGGATCGCCAACGCGCAGTTCGACGTAACAGATGGAATCACTGGTTAGTGTGGGTGCAACAAACTGCGTTATTGGTGGCCAGCCAAGTTGAGAATTGAAGCTAAAAATTCCTTCCGTATTGCATTTTGCGCAATAAACACGAACACGAAGGGAAGAACCACAAGACTGCGCTCGTCTCGTGATTCTTCCCTTCGTGTTCATGTTTTTTGCGCAAAATGCGATACCAACTCGCCCAACGCTCAGTTCTTCTAAAGATTCCTTCATATGCCTCCACCAGAACACTCCAGTCTAGCCACCAGGCTAACGGAATGCATATACTCAACTCACATGCCGGCCATTATGGCTTTCGGCTTCAGGCACAACTAATTAGCGCAAAAAAGACGACGGACAAGGTGAAAACAACAGACAAGACGCGGCGCTACATTTCAACCCCCCCCCCCCCTATAATCACCCGTACGCAACCTACTCGTGCCGCATCTAACCAAACAGTTCCATGCGCAGATTTCCTTCAAAGTGATGTTCTCTGTGTTGTCCAGCTTCCTACGCATCGTGTGATTTGTTTTTTTTTTTTCTGTGAGTCAATGCTCATTTGAAGTATAGCGCCGCGTCCTGTCTGTTGTTTCCAGCTTGTCCGTTGTCTTTTTGCGCTAATTAGTCTGTAGTCAATACGCACCAACTAGCCCAACTCGCTTCTCCAGTATAGCTGTAGTGTCACAATTTTTTCGGCTGCCAAAATGCGTATATTGCCAGCCAGTGAGCATGTTAAGCGCCAGCTGTGGGACTCAAAAGTGGGATATTTAACCTTTCACGCAGCTTCAAGTACCCGATATCATCTGAACGGTATTTCATCGTCCTTCGATTGCAAAGCGCAGTGCTTATTCTGTGGTTCAGGCCACATGATAAACTCCAGCTTTATTCTGTGGACCAGGCCACAAAATAAAATGTAGCGTTATTTTGTGGACCACATAATAAACTTGTGCGCTGTGGGCCGCGCAGAATGTACTGCAGCCCAAGCAGCCCATCTCTCTTGACGGTTTCTGCTCACCAGACCACAGAATATAGTCCCAATCTATTCTGTGGACCAGACCACAGGGTAAACTGCATCTTTGTTCTGTGGACCAGACCACAAAATAAAGTGCGGCTTTATTTTGTGGACCACACCAAATAGACTTGTGCTAGGTGTTCTCTGCTTGTGCTGTGGACCGTGCGCAGACTTCGCTGTAGCCCAAACAGCCCACCTCTCTTGATGGAATTCTGTCGCAAATTGCGAGGGTTTATTGTGTGGTCTGGTCCACAGAATAGACTGCTCCCTCCTCCCTTGACGACAGATTCTCTCGCGAATCGCAATATTTGCTCGCCCTTTTGTGAATCGTAGTGAGGTATACACTTTTGAATAACTATGGTAGCACAGGACACAAGAACACGGAGACGCATACTTGTGTCCCGGGACGCAAGAACGCGACACACTTCTTTTGTCCCGCTACCTTATTTTTTTTGTGCTATCATAGTTATTCAAGAATGCCGTACCAACAAGCCCGTCTTGCAACTTTACTTAAGGTATACACTGACGCGATATTGAAGACGCGTATGCGTTAAAGATTCCAAATGCGAAGGCGAATCCCAGCTTTGGCATACTTTGCTGTTATGACATATGCGATTATTGATATCAGCCGCAGATAAACTTGTTATTGTGAACGGAAGCAGCAAAAGGAAGTCATAATATTAACAAATGACAGCGGTTCTAAAATTTCGTGGACCTCATCTATTGCGTGCGGAACACTGAAGTCACTTTCACCACAGTACGCTTGTGTCATGCGAAAAAGTGCATTAACATTTGCACGGGGTACTCGAATTTTGAGCAATCCTTCTGAATGGGCGCGGCCATAAATCACCCGAAAAAGAACGCTAACGCCGCCGCGAAAGGAAAACAATAATAATAAATGACAACGTGTATAAAATTTTATGGCCTTGATCCATCGAGTACGCGACGCTTAAGCAACTTTCGCCGCAGTACACCTGTGTCAAACAAAAAAGGCGCAATAAGATTGGCGAGAACCTACTAGTTGTCACTGGACACAGCACACTTTGTCACTTAAGTACATGCGCTTGCACGCGCCGTATAACTACGAGTACTTGTATGACCGTCAGCGTCTGAAAACTTTACTGAAACAGCTAACGTGGCCTCTTGCCAATCTCAGTGCACTTTTTTTTTTTTGCATGACACTGATGCACTGCGGTAAAAGTGGCGGAAGTGTGTCCGGACACAGTAGACCAGGGCCAGAAAATTTTAGTAGCGTCGTCCTTTGTCGCTATGATTCCTTGACGCTGTTTTTCGGGATATCTGTGGCCGTGTTCGTACAATCGGGAGGATCGCTCAAAATTTGAGTCTCCCGAGCAGATCTTTGTGCACTTTTTTTGCATGAGGCAAATGTACTGTGGTGAAAGTCACTTAAGGGTCCCGCACGCGATAGATCAGGTCCAGAAATTTTTAGAACCGCTGTCATTTATTATTATACGCCTTCCTTTCGCTGCTTCAATTCACAAGTTTATCTGCTTTGGCGTGTCAGACCAGCAAGCATGCCAAAGGTTGGCTTCGCCTTCGCATTTCGAACCTTTCACGCATAAGCGTCTTCTATCTCGCGTACTATGCCCGGAAATAACCTCCTTGGTCCGGACTTATTCACAATACAGCTATTGAATATTGCGATTCGCGAGAGAAGCTGTCGTCAAGGGAGGAGGGAGCAGTGCCTATACTGTGGACCAGACAACAGAATAAACCCTCGCAAATTTGTGAGAGAAAACCGTCAAGAGAGGTGGGCTGTTTGGGCTACGGCGATCTGGTGCGCACGGTCCACAGCATTGGTGTGGTCCACGAAATAAAGCTGCACTTTATTTTGTGGTCTGGTCCACAGAATAAGGCTGGAGTTTATCATGTTGTCTGGACCACAGAATAGGCACTGCGGTTACAAAACGACCAGTGCAAGGTGAGCGTGCGCGTTGCCTCGTGGTGTCACGACGAGCATGAGAGATGACGGGAATAACACGGATGCTGCGTTTTCGAAAAGCAAGATGCTTCGCTGGGCTAGTTAATATGCTGGCATGACGGAAAGAAGCGCAGAAAATTTGGAATTTAAGGTAGAGACGACAGGGCACCAGCTAAATATTCACAATTGGATAAGCAGGTGCAATACTTATACGTATACGCGCGCTCAAGCACAACGCGTCACCTTGGGACACGGTACACAAGCTACATTATCCACACCCTGGGACGAAAATACGCCGAGTTTAAAATGAGCTTAGTTAATGTAGCTTCATCTTTATGTGGCTCTGTGGTAGGTCCTGAGTCGGCAGAAGACACTAGACACACAGGGCAAGTGAAGCGCGTACCACGTGTGCAATTGTCTACCGCAGCGTAGAACGGTATATAGACAGTAATAATAGGGTGTTTGAGCACCGGTAATAGGGTGTTTCAGCAGTGCCGGTTTACCACATGGTAAGTACGGCAATACCGTACCATCGTGGTCGGTACGACGTAGCGCCCCCCCTCCCCTTTTTTTTCTTTTCTTTTTTTTAACGTCCAGCTGCGCGAGTTGCCCATTACGTACGCTAACGTGAAGAGATCATAAGGGTGGCTAATATAGGTCGTGGAGAATAAAAGAGCTACGTGCCGACCATGACGGCAAAGCATTGCAGTACTCACTGTACAGTAAACTATCACTGCTAAAAAAGACCTAAGGATGAGAACACCTTAGAGCACTGAACGTGATTTTATCATCACCTTATTACATCAAAGGGTGCCAATCCACTTTGACCTAAAAATAGTGATGTAAAGACTGCTTATGCGCTCGATGCCAAATTGCATTTAACAAGTGTGCCTTGGCTGTCTCACGTGCAGTGGTATCGGGACGTTTGTTCGACTTACTTAAAGGAGCATTGCTTGTAGGTCTCTATCTATCCGCTATTATTTTCCTGAAGTTGCTGCACTGCTTTCCGTCGTGTATTTTGCGCTCGCACCGATTTACATCCTCAGTGAAAGACACGGGCTACGCCCGCACATAGCTGCTGTGAAAAGGATGAACTACGATCGCAGCGCACATGCACAAGTTAGATGCGATACAGATGATTCGGTAAATACATGTTCCTGTCATTAAAAGACGTGACTGCAAGTGGGCTACTGGCAGAAACATTACGTTCCGCAAAACTCACTGCAAGGCATGCACCCGGGTACAAATTTTTGTGAGCTGGATCTTGAAAATTTGAATTCGCACAATGCCTTTTCATGCAACGGCTAATAAAATGTGGCACAACCACAGCGGCTGACCACTGTACAGTCGATTATACGGCTGACGACTGTACAGTCGTAACAGCATACCTCATGTACTCGCTTACACAGTCAGCTCAACGGTCAGTGTAATCACTGTGGGCTTACATGGCATCTTTATGTTTGATTAAATCGAGACATCGCAAATCGTAAGCGAGAGAAAAAAACGTGGTGGATACTTAAGGATAAGCCTTCAATGTGTCCAGCGTGATAGCATTATAGGGCCCCGTTCTCACTGCCTTCTTCTTCGCTTCTTATGCTCTCATGACAAACACCTACACCCCATTCTCACGACAAAACCCTTCTTCAATGTTATCTAAAAACTACAACGTGCTTAATCATAAGTGCTAGCGTGAAAATACAGAAACTACAACGTGATTAATCGAACGTGCTTAATTCCCCGGCTACGCCACAGGCGTGCACTAAAACCTTGATTCGGCATCTTGCCTGCTTCATACGCGCCTTCATAGAATAACGATGCAAGTACTACAGTAATTTTTGTAACATTTTTCCCCCTACAGATTAACGATTCCACAGAGCGGTGTCAAATGAGTTCTGTAAGGAAAGTGTTCCAGGCTCACTTTATCACTCTGCCTATATCTGCGTCTATCCAACGCACCTTGACGGATCCTCTGTACACGCAGGGTCCAGTGACGCCTGTACGTCCTCACTCGACGGCCAACACTTACGACGTGGGAGGCGACATCGAGTTCGGACGCTGGATGCTGGCCACGGTGATAGCCGTCGTCATCCTCGTCCTCATCACGGGCCTCGCCTTCCTTATCGACGGCATGTGGCGGCGCTCGGGCGACGACCGGGACCACCCCAAGCCTCCGCCGTTGGTCCCGGCCCTGCAGCTGCTGAGTACCGTGGACTGCAACTCGACCCTGTGTCGCCGCTACTCGGAGCTCATCTCGTCCTGCGTGGGCCACGGCGGAGGCTCGCCCTGCGACGGCCTCTCCCGCTTCGTGTGCGGCGAGGGGGTCTGCTTCGGCTGGCCTCTCGAAGTACTCGTGAGGGGCTTCCTACGAGCACTGGCCGCCGACGCGCTGGCGTCGTGGCGCCGGCAGCGCGCGCAGCCGTGGCCCGCCGTCGACCGCGCCGCCGCCCTTTACGAGAGGTGCCGCTCCGTCACAGCCACGCGCGACGTCGACGTGGACTCGGCAGCGAGCGTTCGCGAAAGCGTCAACGCCGGTGAGCTGCGCGCTTTCCTTTCCACGAACGAGACTGGGGCCGAAATGGCGACTCGACTGGCGGCCCACTATCAGGACGGCGCGCTCTTCTGGCTCGAAGCGGCGGCTCCGCAGAGGGGTGAACCCAAGCGGCACCTCGTCATCCGGGCAAACCGTCAGTTCGTACGCCACGCCGAGTATCGGGACTCTTCGAGTCGCCGCCGAAGGAAACGTCGATCGCTGCTGCAAACCATCGATGATCTTCCGGCGAACGCGCAACTGATAGGTGACGTCGCCGAGAGCATTTTGAGCGGCATGGATCACGTTCACGATCTCTGGAAGAAAGCCGGGAACCTGCTGGCCTACAACCCCGAACTGGTGACCGTGAGAGAGCTCGATCAGTACGGACTGAGCCCGGCGGTGCTCATCAGGGAACTAAACCTGGACATCGGCGTACCGTTCCGCTCGAACGACAGCGTCGAAGTGACCAACGGCTCGCTGCGTCAGTTCCTGAGCAAGGTGTTCCAGCTGGAGAACATCAAGACGTACCTTGCCTGGGAGTTCGTCCGGCACCGGTGGGCCTGCGCCGCTTCGCCCCGTATACAGGAGAAGACTCTGGCCGACAGCTGCTTCGACTGCGTCGAGCGGGTCGCCGGTTTAGCAGCACACGGCCCGTTTCTCCGCGTCAGCGCCGAGGTCGAGTCTCAGGCTAAGGCCAGCGTCTTCCTGACGCAGCTCAAAAACTTCGTGGTGACCGCCGTGGGCGAGGCGAAGTGGCTGCCGCCGAGGCAGCAGGAGCTCATGATCGAGCGCCTCTTTACGTTCCAGTTCGTGCGTGGCGCACCGGCACGCAAGGATGGCGTGGCGCAGATCAACGACTACTACGCCTACCTACCGCAGGAAACGGGCAGCTTCGAGCGAGACTTCGACGCGGCCGCGCACGCCGCCTGGAGCGCGTCGCTGCGGCGCACGACCCAGCCACAGTTTCCGCTGCTCTCCGCGTTCCCCAACGTTCTTAGCAGAAACAACACCGCGTACATCCCGGCCGTGGCACTGGTGCCGCCGCTCTTCAGTTACGGCGAGGTCAGGCAGACCAACTACGGTTTCTTGGGTCTCGCTCTTATACGGGCACTCACGCATAGCCTCGGCCTCACCGGTCTGCTCCAGCTGCCGGAACACACAGACGGTAAGACGGCGGAGCACTTGAAACAGCTGGGCAACTGCCTTCGGCTGAGCCACTCATCGACGCAGGCGTACGCGTCGCAGCTGGCAGACGTGTTCGCAATGGGCGCCGCGGTTCAAGCTTTTGTCGAGGGCCGCCGAGAAAAGCGCCCGGACGACGCCGAGGAGCACCAGGTGTTCGCCGACGGCTGCCTGTACATGTGCACGTCTGCAAACCCGCACCGTTGCGACACGCCCGTCGCCGAGGCGTCCCAGTTCGGGGAAGCCTTCTCATGCCCGCGTTCGTCTCACATGGCGACGACACACAACTGTACCGTCTGGTGAACGGTCCAATTTTACTTCGCTGAACCAAACTGTTGGTGCCATCCCTTAACTATCAATTTGTTTGTTTCATTTTGGATTTGTTCCGTTCTCCGTGTCAGTGTACAGCCTGGAACGCACGGATAAATTTCAAGAATTGCTTGTGGTTAGTGTTTAGCATGTCTGGTAATGTTGAAGCATAGAAGTCGCGTTTGGCTTTTGTGGCAAATGAATCGAAAAGTTTTACGCTACTTTTCCCCGGCGCGCACTGTATTTATTCGTTTAGCAGAGTGGTAATGACACATTATTGCCACACTAAACCACGGAGTCTGTGGTGGCACTGTTACTCTAACAGTGGGGATGCACAAGTATGGATGTGAAACGTCTTCACAGAACTAGTTATAGAAGGCTGGTTATAGAAGTTATAGAAGTTCCTCGTTAATAGCTACATAGTAGCCTTTATAGCAAGCTGTTAGTTTCTTTTTTTTCTTTCTATGCTTCTCTAATTTTGGCGAGTGAAATTGTAACGTAGCATTTATTACAGCGTGATCACTTAACCCAGCCAAATACGAAACAGAAAACATTCTTTGGATATGACGTTAGCAAAAGGTCGAGGATACTGCACGAGCGATCGGTTTCCCTCGGAGTGCAAACAAGCTGTGAAAGTACAAATATTAGGCAGGAATTACCGAATCACTTTGTGTTACATTTGCACATTGCTACCGACAAATCAGACCCAGATATTCCGGAAAAATCTCCGAGGAGCATGGGACATTGGGACGAGAGCCACAAAGTGAATTTAAAACGTCGTGATATTCGGTGACAAATGACTGGTCTTCATTAGGCGGACGGTAGCCACACCGGTAATAGCAGAGGAATAAAGCGCTTTGCAGGATACAGTGCCATTAACCCACTGAAACTTCTATAATGTTGCACACGATGGCGTAATCGAGTAGAACACGATGGCGTAATCGAGCTTCGAGCGCATCGCCTTCTCAACTGCTAGGCTGCTTCGGCTCTCGGTGGATGCATCAACTGTGCCTCAAGGAAACGAACGTCTGCGCGTTTGTACGGGGAGTTTGAAACATCTCACGTTTCAAACTATCATATAATGCCTACTGCAAGTACACTGCAGTTGCTAAGTGCCCACTACGCCATAATTATTCCTCTGGCCAATCAGCGAAGGGCCCACTCCGCGTCCATAAAGCAACACGCGGACCTGGCCAGCAGCTCAATTGGTGGATACAAGGGTAGATATTTAGCCTTGTTGGCGCGACATATTCATATTCTAAAGCGCAGAACTGAAATGACAAGGCTTTTGCTGCTGATGATGATTAAATATGTCTGAGCGCTTTGTAATGGGCGGGCTTTTAGAACACTCAGTCGTTGCGCAATTCACATGTTTTGACTCGGCGCGATTCTACGCTACTGCCAAGCAATATTACATGCGTTAAGGAGACTCCTACCATTACATGACATTCATATAGTGTTTTTAGCGAACCTTTGGCGCTTTGAGCGCTTCTATCTATCTATCTATCTATCTATCTATCTATCTATCTATCTATCTATCTATCTATCTATCTATCTATCTATCTATCTATCTATCTATCTATCTATCTATCTATCTGAATGTCATTACGTGACATTCATATAATGTTTTTAGTCAACCTTTGGCGCTTTGAGCGCTTCTATCTATCTATCTATCTATCTATCTATCTATCTATCTATCTATCTATCTATCTATCTATCTATCTATCTATCTATCTATCTATCTATCTATCTATCTATCTATCTATCTATCTATCTAGCCGCATACGTCTGACGTCTGGGTGCTCTCATGATCGCCTCCTTAACTTAGTGTATACCAAACTCGGCATGGGAGGGTAAGAGAATTTGACGAATATGACTGTCGGGTCATGACATGAATATCATGAAAATCCTGTCGCGTTAGTTTTAACGTTTTAACTTTTGTTACTTTTAAACACGATTTAAAAATATAAGTCCTACTGACAACGCGAAAAGGATGCTGGAAACTGTCGC
The DNA here is from genome assembly GCF_013339695.2 of Rhipicephalus sanguineus. Taxonomy (NCBI): domain Eukaryota; kingdom Metazoa; phylum Arthropoda; class Arachnida; order Ixodida; family Ixodidae; genus Rhipicephalus; species Rhipicephalus sanguineus. The sequence continues at coordinate 166,934,688 of NC_051180.1, read as the reverse complement.
CATATGTTACTGTCTTTTCATTTTTACCAGGACCTAATCACACGTTGTGACCAGTTGTCGGTCTCTTCAAACGCCAGTGTTATCAATGTCCCTGGTAAGCCAAGGATCATGCACACAGCTACTGCACTTACAAAGACACGTCGATCCACCTCGCAACGCTTGGCTCAAAGCCATAGAATACAGCATATAGGCACTCGCTGACTGCTTCGCATGAAATCGATTCCCACAACGCGTGGGATCTGCCGAATGTGCTTGTCACGCAGAAGGCATGGGTTCGACTCTCACTGAAACCGAATATTTTTATTATTTATTTATTTGCATCTTTCTCGATTTTTCGCTCACGGACAACGCTGATTTTTCTCTCCCAACCAACGACGCCGACACCAACACTGGAATTTCTGCAAAACGAGCTCTTTAACGCTGTCGCGTTAATATGTCTTCAAACACACACCAACTAGTCCACGAACAACTTCTCCCCAACTAACGTCGCCGTTTGAAAGAAGACGGCCCTTCCCAATTTCATTTATGGGTCATTTCTGATAGGGATTAGGCTTAAGGACTCGATAAACATCGATACCGATCTCCAGCATGACTGAAATCTCAACGCCGATATAGAGTTTTAAGGCGAAAGCCTTATACGCATCATTAAACGCGAAAATTGACCGGCGTCCCGTTGCGCTGGCGCCAACACGTTTCATGCAAAAAAATCATCATGCATGACGTCACAGGTCGCCAAAATTTGTGACTTCATCACATGACATAGTCGCTGGGTGAAAGGGGGGCCGATCACGGAGGCAGTAAAAAATCAGGTGAGGGGCACAAAGCTTGCAACGGCTCCGATCCTGGAGTCAGTGCAAAACCACCAAGGGTGGCGTGTGCAGGATCGATACATCTACCGAGAAAAAAAGAGATGGCTTTAGCCTTCGAGTCGCCTTAGGTGAATGCATAAGGGACCCTGTGATTCGGTGTTCCACGGTTATGTGTCAACACATGGTGATTTGCATAGGGTGCCTCACGAAAAATATGGGACGAAGGTAGCCATATGTGCGGGCCGCGGGCCGCTACAGAAAGGTGCGGCGCGGGCCGCGTTTGTGACCCCTTGTCTAGGCGCTGTGTTGGCGCGGTTGTGCGCTGCAAGTATGGGTGGAACTCTCATTGTGAGAAAGTCCGAGGAGCAGAAGGCTCATGAAGAGCGCTGGCGACAGCCGAGACGGGAATGCGCCCGCCAGCTCCATTCGTCATCCACCTTCACAGAGTGAAATGTCTCCCATCTTTTATGTCGACAGCATCACTGCTGAAGAGGAAACATGGTGTTTTCAATACGATCCTCAAACAAAGAGCCAGAGTGCCGAACGGCCGTCCACAAGCTCTCCGGCGTCGAGAAAGGTGCGGCGACAGAATACCAAAACAAAGACGATGCTGATAGTTTTTTTCGATGCCAGAGGTGTCATACTCCACGAATTCGTCCCAGAAGGGCCGATGGTGAAGCAGGAGTAGGAGTTTTATATCCGCGTGCTCCAACACGTGCGTGATGCACTGCGACGCCGTCCTCTTGGTTTATGGGCGTCTGGACAATGCAGCGTTCTCAACGATAACGCAAGGCCGCACACTGCTCTCAGCGTGACAAGATATCTCGCCAAGCACAGCATGCATTACTGTACTTCCCCATCCGCCATACTCGCCTGAACTCTTCCCATGCGATTTTTTCCCTCTTTCCTCGTGTGAAGAGAGCGCTAAAGGGTCACTTGATAGGGAGCGTGGAGGCCATTCAAGACGCCACGACAAAGGAGCTGACAGCCCTGCCAAAAGAAGAGTTTTCCAACAGTTTCCAAAACCTCAAGAAGCGTTGGAAGCTGTGTATAGACTGCAATGGAGACTATTTCGAAGGGGTGCTGCACAAACGATTTCCATGTTAAACGCACTTTTTTAATGGACTCAATCTCTCAACTTTACAGACAAAGGTTTATTTTTTTTAAATATCTTCGCCTTTTCAGTGCTGCCATTTGTCAAATGAAGACTGCCTCTGGCTCTCGAAATAGTTGGATGCATTTTAAGGGACTATCAACGCGGAAAAGTTTTGCGCCTTCTTCAGCTTCCGAACGCACACTTCTCGTTGGTTTGTTCATAGAGTTTGTATGTAGGAAACTCTATGGGTTTGTTGGCTTGTGCGGCAGTGACGTGGATGCAGCCCACTGTAGATTATTAGTCATGAATTGTGCCCTGCAGTTTTCCACTTATCTCCAAATGACCTTTTACAATGCAAACGATTCATCAGCTACTCTGGTAAGCAGACTTGCTAGTAGGGCAGATTATCGTTACGCGATGTAACAGAGGGACTAGGGCTATAAAAGAGAACACAAGCGCTTTCTTTTCACTCAATTTTTTTATGGCACACACATTCAGTAGAACAAAATTGACGAAAATTGTCAATTGAGGAAAAGCGTGAAAATACCAATACGTTGTTTTTATTGAAAGCGCCGCGGCATTCCACTTCCAAAAAATTGGCAAGACCATCTATACAAGAACAACGATTAGCTAAAGTTCTTGATCAACCGCGCAACTATCAACAGCACGACCCATGCTACCTACGCTCCACGCCACCTGTAATTGCAACCATTTCAATTACCCAAAGCATCTCTTTGTGAACTACCCCCGCAGCAATGTTCGCAGTCAGCTGTACAATGTCTGGCAGTCCGGTGGAGAACCTGCTGTACAGTCAAGTCCAACTATGCAGCCTCACTTTCAGGCATTTTTACAGCCAACACTGAAGCCTGCCATGCGCGTGATACCACCTTTCACAAACTCTAGCCAGGAGTTCTCGCATTGCACGTGACGCCGTTAATTCGCTTCGACGAGACAGCTTGATGGGCTTTGATCCGGGCAGGGATATGTAAAGTCTGAGTGCCTCAAGTGGGCTATTACTGTCTCATTGCAGTCGAACATGAGCACACGCCCTACATTACTACTAACGTCTGCCAGCTCTTTGAATGGTCCTCAGATGTGATCTGCAAAGGCTGGAGGGCAAGCACATCTTGTGTTTCAACGTACAGATGGTGTGATTTTGTCTGCCCTACGTCGAAGAGAAAAGGTTCCAATGCACAGCACAATCAATAATAGCGAAAAACAAGAGGACGCAATCCAACGAATAAACTTTGGCCAGCAGCCGTAAAAAGCAAGGAAACTTCCACCGGGACGCCGCAGTCGACGGTGAATGGTCACAGGACCAGGGGGTGCTTGCGACGTCACTCCTCGCGATGAATGGCGGCCAACGTGCGGCCCTCGGTCTCCGGCACAAAGGGAACTGCGGCTGCGGCGACTAGCAGCACCGCTAGCCCGATCGCGAGCGACAAGCTCTCGAAGTCGCCGGCACTCCGCATGTGCGCGTCGAAGTGGACAATCACGAAGGCGATCAGCCAGCGCCAGACCCAGAGGATCGAGGTACTGAGGTAGCGCCGCCTCTTCAGAGGGAGCAGCTCGCTGATCAGCATCGGAGGCACGTGGCACAGACCCACCGAGTATACTAGCACCAGCAGGCAGACTGAGCACAGGGCGTCCCACTCGGTCGCGCTGGCATGACCGGGCGACCAGTGACTGTAGAGGTAAGCGCGTGTTCTTTAAGAAACCGGCACTGAGGAAAAAAGATGGTTGATTCCTCTGTCATAGGAATCGGTATAACACGAAAGTGAAACATGTCGTCACAGAAGTAGCTGATTGCTTTAGTGCATTGGTAATGGCCTCCAAGATTAGGGTGGCCCACCCATCATGCTGAAAAACTACGAGCTGGTGTGCCGAGACTTGTGTCAAGAGCACCAACTACCACATATATTTGAATTTTGGGCCCATAATTAGACTCCACCAAAGGTTGCTCAAATTTGAGGGTGTCGATTAGTAGCCACGAATGCCAGATACTAAAAAACAGGAAGTTTCGTTCCTGTTTTAGAGGAACGTCTACAACACTGATTGGTATATCAGAGCTTGTCTACCAGTGCTGGGCAGTATCGAAGATACATGTATCTTAGATACTATCTTAGATACTCTTTGGGTATCTTGTATCTGTATCGCGATACGTCTCGCAAGACGAGTATCTGTATCTGTATTTCCGATACATTCAATAATGTATCGTGTATCTTAAGAAACAAGATACTCCTATAGAAACACCACCATTCGAAACAATAATCGCTGTCTCAACTCTGCTTCTCAAGCTGGTACTGGTGCCTACAAACGGCCTGAATAAAACTAAGCGCAGTGACATAATTCTATTTTTCCGCCAGAGTCCATCAGTGAGGGCAGGCGATGAGGTGTGCGCGTCCCTTTTGGTGGAGCAGAGCAACATGACAGCGCTCGCGTAGTCACGACAGAACAACCGCGCGAACGTCTATGCTTAGCTCACGTGCCTTTCTTTTCTCAATTTTTTTCTTTTTTAGTATGCCAGTGCCATGATACTTACCCTTATCCACTGTCCAGCGCCGCGTACCACAAAGCGTGCGGCAATTATCGCGCAAATTCTGAGGCCGCTACCCTGCGAAGTGCTTCGTTACGAAATCTGAAGCATAGGATTGCTTTGCGTCTCGTGGCTTTCATACATCACCGACATGAAGGATCTTGTGGATGTAAGTTCGACTTACATGCTATTGACTTATGTGCAGATAAGTCCACTTTTACCGATGCTAGATCTAATAGATGAAGCGTTTACCTAGCAGGAGATATGTTCATGTACCCTATCTTCCTGCTGTCGATCTAATCCCGGCCGCGGCGGTTGCATTTTCGATGCAGGCGGAAATACTTGAGGCCCGTGTACTTCGATTTAGGTGCACGTTAAAGAACTCCAGGTGGTCGAAATTTCCGGAGCCCTCCACTGCGGCGTCCCTCATAATCGTACCGTGGTTTCGGGACGTAAACCCTAACGATTATTATTATTATGTTCCTGCTATCTTCATTCAAAGAGTTTTTGAAATCATAATTTGATTGTTAGCACAAGTGCTTTCTTGGTACAGCTTGTGCGTCCCGTACATTACCTAGGGCTCTGAACTGTTTTTTTCCGGTCTGGTAACAGCAATATGTCTCTTGTGACGTCCTGCCAAAATAAGCTCTCTGCTTTATTCTTACTTTGAACAGTCTGCTTTATTTCTGCTACTGTTTACGCATTTATATTTCACTTTTCCTTACTGTTCTGCCAAGGCAACTTTGAAAGCAAATGTGTAATTATGTGGGCGCGAAGTGAGTATACAGTACGAAACATCCTGCTTATTGCTTAGTAAAACAGCGATATTGAGCTTGCATTGTAATTATGGAAATAATTAGGAGCCACCCTAAAGTTGTTAGGAAAGAGATTCGAGAAACATTGCTATACCAAATGATCTGTTTTTCTCATGGGCGTCCCAACAAGCCGTTTCAGTCAATTTTTCATAGGCACTAAATATTTTTTATTGTCCTCCATTAACAAGTAAGTTGACGATACCTCATGCTTACTTGACATAGCTATTAGGGGTGCCAACTGCATCGTCTTTCAATACTTATTCACGATGAATGTTTGATACATAACGAATTCTCTATTTTATTTATATATATTTGTTTTCCTTTTTTTAGGCCTCCCTAATTTTTTTTCTTTTTACTACTACTAATCGCTATCGGAGCTATAGGTGGAAATAGCGTGGATAGCAGCGGCGTGCTGCGACGATTCGTGCAACTATACTGACACGTGCTCTTACTTGTTTATTTTGGTGTGATTGGGTTTAAACCGCAAAAAAACATGGCTGATCCCTCCGTCATAGGAATCGGTATAACACGAAAGTGAAACGTGTCTTCACAGAAGTAGTGGTTATTGTGTAGTGATATATGAGAGCTTGTACAATGTCTATTCGTGTTTGGCAGCTATAGCACCGTTTGACGTGGATGCACCCATGTTGACAGAATGTCTCTATCGCGACGACTAACGCCCATGATCATGATCAAACCGTTGTGGTAGCTGACGGTGTGAACACATATTTGGACACAGCGAATCGTGAATCCCGCGTAAGGTTGATATCAACGAGCTCATAATCAACACTGGTACCCGGTATGCACTTCTTCAAAGCGTCGTCAATTAAGGAGAGAAACGGCACGGTGTGCGCTTTCTAGTAATGGGTAGCCGACGCCTGTGCTCATGCATACATAACACACACTGCACTTCAGCAACACGAGAGGTAGAGGTTCGTAGCCTCAGCCGCAAACGCGTGCGTCCCGTTGGCCTCTATCTCGCGGGCGCTGCTCTCTCTCCACCAAGGCACGACATTCGCCCGTCGAAATCGCGTCCTCTGCAACGCATATTGCAGCAGTTTTGATAGTCGGTGCTCTCGCAATTGAAGCAGTCGGCGGCGGAGAAATCCCGTTGGTGCACGTGGAAGCTGCCCTACTCCGATGAGCCGACGCACGCTGACACGAAGCCAAAGGCAAAGTTCGTAACCGTAAGTGCGTCAAGGGTGCCTCGGCGACGCCAGCGCGGCCAGTCTACCCGTCTGGTATCGAGACGCTTTAACCATGACCTCCGATATCACATGCAGTCTCGGAGTACGCGCTAGTAAGTGTCAATCGTGAAGCATTACTTCTTTTCACCTCTCACAGACGGCGGCACCGCCCCGGTCCGCCCGCCGCGAAAGAGAATGTGTGAAAGATATAAGGCGCGTTCGCGCCGTGTCTAGCATCTCCCCAGTTAGCTTCGTCGGTAGCGCGTCGGGCGCTTGCCGTCGCGGCCGCAACGTCGTGGGTTCGATGCCCAGCGCCATATCTTTTTCTTGGTTTTTTTTCTTTCTCACACGTTGGCGTCCATTTTATCAACGTCATATCCGTGACGGATGTACTTGGTGGACCCCGGCATAAAACACTTTCGTGTTAAAAAAAAAATTATTAGCACTGCTCGGCTCAAGCCGCACCACGATGTTTCGGAATCTTCGCGGTTGTTTCAGATTGTTCCGTTAAGATTACGTCCAACTCCCAGCCGCGACGGCCACATTTCGATGGAAGCGAAATACTCGAGGACCGTGTACTTACATTTAAGTGCACCTTAAAGAACTCCAAGTGGTCGAAAACCCCAGGTGGTCTAAAACCCCGAGGTGGTCGTTTGGAACCCCGGGTGGCCCTCCACTACGGCGTCGATCATAATCACATCGTGGTTTTGTGATGCCAAACCGCAACAATTATTATTAAAATTATGTGCAGGACGCGAGCACTGTAGTTCATTCGGGAGCTTACGCGAGCACCAGCCGTAACGCAGGAAGGTTCGATCGCTCATGTGACCACGCGTTCCGCCGATGATCAGAATACAGAAGGCCAACAACATTTATTGCCGCTATCTGTGCACAGCGTTCTTTTGCTTGTACATTGAGTATCGTTTCTACCAACGTGACTGCCGCCTTCTTCATCGTCACCACCACGCGATAATACAATAGGTATTAGGTATCTCTGGGGTGCACTATCGCGCTCAGTATGAGCTACATCACGCGAGTGCGTGGCCGAGTGCTCTGCAAGGTTGTACAGTTGCGCCGATCATGGCATATTTTCGTGTTATCGGGAGAGGGTTTGGCTGTTCCTGCGACTGCGCATCGCCTCCACTTGCTTTTACCCTCGCCCTCGTTTAGCCCTGCGGTGATATCAGCTTCGAAAATGGTAACTTCGAGGATGAAAGCAAGCAAGTGGGGGCGATGCGCGCTCGCACGAGCAGCTGAACTCTTTCCGGATAACTCGAAAATATGCCATAATCGGCGCCACTGTACAACCTCGCAGAGCACTCGGCCACGCGCTCGCGTGAGGTAGCTCATACTGAGCGCGATAGTACATGTTCTCTCGTTGAAGGAAAATTGTTAAAACATTGCACATTAGTGAGTATATTGATAACGAACGTTTTACGCCAGCAGATAAGTAGAACATGAAAAGTCAATGCAGTTTTATGAGCTCTACACGTATACACAATGCGTCACGAAAAATGTCGCTAGCAGCGTTGTCGCTGCTGTACACCGGTGATATGGTATTGCGCAAACGGTCTTCTACAGCCAAGGTAAAACTCCACACCGGTATTTGCGCCATCATGCGAAGGCTTCTTATTGAAGTTCTTGTGATTAGATGGCGACCGGTTACCTGGTCGGCAAGCTGAGCAGCGACTCTCATCAATTACAAAAATGACAAGCAAGAGCCGCTGTCAGTGAACAGCTGTCCTGTTAAGCAGCCGAAACAAATCGCAATAAGTTCTGTCGGCAGTAAACTAATGCACTTTGAGCAAGAAGGACAAAACTTTTGAGATACTAACAGACATTTCATTAAAGTGAAACAAAATTGGTCACATTAAAGAAATTTTCAAGCAAACCTTTTTGTGCATAGGCGTTCGCTACACATTATGGTGGTCTATAATAACAAATTTGCGAATTATCGACGTATCTTAAGATACATTTGGCAAGTATCGTATCGGATACAATTGTTGCGGTAGTATCTTGTATCTGTATCTCCAATACTTCTTGCCTGGGTATCTTGTATCGTATCGCGATACAATTTCAAAGTATCTTTGCCCAGCCCTGTAATGTCTACTGTGTATTGTTGTTTGCCAGATGTACCCCCACCTATGTGGACGCACTCACGTTGACGCCTAGTGGCACATCTCCGTACCGACGACTCGCCCCGCCACGGTGGTCTAGTGGTTATGGCGCTCGACTGCTGACCCAAAGGTCGCGGGATCGAATCCCGGCCGCGGCGGCTGCATTTTCGAGGGAGGCGAAAATGTTTGAGGCCCGTGTACTTAGATTTAGGTGCACGTTAAAGAACCCCAGGTGGTCGAAATTTCCGGAGCCCTCCACTACGGCGTCTCTCATAATCATATGGTGGTTTTGGGACATTAAACCCCAGATATTATTATTATTACCGACGACTAACGCCCATCATCATTATTTAACCCTAGCGGTAGCTAAAGTTCTTAACATATGCCTGGACACCGCATATGGTGAATCCCGCGCAAATATAACATCAACAAGCACACAAAAAACACTGATACTCGATATGCACTCCCACAAACCGTCGTGAAACGCGAAGGGAAACGCTACGCGCGTTGTGTCTTCCCTCTGGCCTGGCAGTTAATTCTGACATGTCGAGCGGGGAACACGGTGCGACAGCCAGGCCAGCGTCGGAGAGCTATTTTTCGACATGAATGGATGCTATGAGCGAGGCTTCGGCTAAATCCACCACCTCGCGGTGTGTTAAACGAAATTACACTTCTATTGGAAACGCGCCGAATGGGACGGTCGCAGCAACGGCGCGTTTTCTTCTTTTGTTTTTTCAAGCCTGGTGGCGCACATTTCACCACCCCGTTATAAAGGGGGTGCTCATATCATCCATCCATCCATCCATGCAAGAGCCCTATGAGAGGAAAGTGTGAAAGATAAAAGGCGCGTTCATGTAGTCTCCGCTATGTGTTCGGCGGTAGCTCAGTGGGCTAAACGGCCGCCAGCCATCGTCGTGGACTGAGAGGTCATTAGTTCGTCTCCTGTCGACGGAACTTTTTCTTATAGTTTTTTTTCTTTGCCATTTATGGCGTTCATTTTGCTGACGTATTTCCGTCACGGAAATACGTCATGAAAATCTTGGTGGACCCTGGCATAAAACACTTTCGTGTTAAAAAAAATTCCGACAAGTTGTAGTTAGTGGCAGCAACTGAAGCAAGCAGTGGGAATGTCTTTCATAAAACGCGTTTATAAAAAATCCTTGAGGAGTATACGATTAGTTCCCGTCATTTCTCCATTTGTTCAAGTGCTCACCATCGGCTCGTTCATGTGTTGCTGTGACAATAACAATGCTATTCGCGAAACATTTCGTCAGGTAGGTGTTCCATATTTTAACGTGCCTTAAATGTCATTTGTAGAACATAAAAATTCCTTCGCCCTTGAATAAAACTTGGTTTTTCACTATTAGTGTTGGTTCCCTCCAAACGTAGTCGCGCTTCAAACGCAGCACCCATAACCCCCCTTGCTCATGTCGCTGGCAACACGTTCTGAACCGCTTTTCACCCGAGGTTTCGCGACCTATTGGATAATCCGACAAGCGGAAAAAATCACAGCATATCCACGGAGTGAATGATGATGAGTGGGCGAAGCTGCGGAGGTTCATCGGTAAACCGTGAATCTTCCGTGAATTCTGCCCAGTACATCACCGACGTGAGATCGGGCGCGTTTATACTAAAGGTTCGATGAGTTATGACGACTTGCAGCTCACTTGAATTTTACATGTACGCTGTGAATTTTCATTGTTTAGAAAACCATTGCTCTAGAAAACATCTGGCGTCTTTCGTTAAGCAGCTGGCGTCTTTTCGTTTTGCTTCAGAAACATCTGGCGTTCTTTCGTTTTGCTTTTACAAAACATCTGGCGTCTTTCGTTGGTTTATTTCATCAATCAACGGCGTTTTGAACAAAATTTTTATTGTTTAATCACGCACAGGAGAAATCTCACCAGGCACTACCTTGGAGGTAAACAATGCCTGCTAATGGGAATGAGAGACAGAAGAAGTCGGCTTTTAGCTAACACTTACACTTCTACTTCTACTAACGTTTCCTACTGGAACATGCCAATGGCTGCTAATGGGGAATGAGAGACAGAAGAATTCGGCTTTTAGTTAACGCGCACGCTGCGAATTTTTTATTGTTCAACAACGCACAGGAAAAATCTCCCACCGGCACCACCTTGGAGGTCAAGATCTGGTACTAGCGTTACGACTGGTTACGCACTACGACTACGACAGCTACGAGGGACGAACGGGTGCCGCCTTAAGGAGCTTCGCCCCTAAAATAAAGCATTCTGGCTCTGCAGATTGCAAGGCCGTTTATCCAATAAGCCTAATTGGCAGCGCTGGTTTTGTGTACTTTCTGTGCCTTTCTTCGATTCCACCGGACTTTGCGCCGTTGCCGTTGCCTTCTCCTATCCGATAAGAACAATTATCAGGGCTGAGTTTCTCTATGTTGTGTGCCTTTCTTCGTTTCCGCCGGTATCAAAGCGTTCGCATTTTACAACGTTTAACAAATAGGACCAAATGGCAGTGCTGCGCTTGTCTACGTTGTGTGCCTCTCTTCGTTTCCGCTACTATCAGCGCGCTCGACAGTTCAGACGTTTAGCCATTAAGCCCAAATGACAGCGCTGCGGTTGTCTACTTTGTGTGCCTCTCTTCGTTTCCGCCGGTATCAGCGCGGTTGTCCTCCATTACGTTTGGCCAATAAGCCCAGTTGGACACTCATACCGTAAAATAGAGGGAGATGCGCCCTAAGTATATGACTTTCTAGGAACGAAAAGTCAATTCAGACGCACAAGGAGTTGGGCTGAACTTAAGCAGATTGAGCTTGGTGGCACACAAGCTACAACCCCTTTTTAAAAGGCACGCTCATAGCATCCTTCCATTCACAACATTCTCTCGCCGCGCGGACCGGACCCGTTTCATGCTAGCTCGTCGCCGGCGGTAAGGTTTCCCTTCCGTCACAGCAGTAAACATACTGCGCATCGGTGAATCTTCGTCACAACAAAAAACATGGTCGATCTCTCCGTCATAGGAATCGGTATAACACGAAAGTGAAACGTATGTTTATACGTTGATAAATGAGAGCTTGCACAATGTATGTTGGTATTTTGGCGGCTACAGCACCGTTTGATGTGGACGCATCCATGTTGATCCTAGTGGCAGCATCTCCATTCCGCTGACTAACGTCATTGATCATGACTGAACCTTGTGGTAGCTGAAGTAGTTAAAATAAACGCGGACACAGCATATGGTCAATCCCGCGCAAAGTTGACATCGACGAGCACACAATCACCACTACTCGATACGCGCTCATGAAAAGCGTCGTCATTCGAGGAGAGAAGCGCCAAAGCGTACGCTCTCCAGCAATTGGTTACCCTCAAGGAGCTTGTTTTAACCTCCTTGGTTACCCTACACTTCTGCTCATGCATACACTACTACACAGCGCTTCAGGAACGCGAGAGGCAGAGCTCGTAGCTTGAAGCGTGAACGCGCGAAGGCGTTCCGCTGCCTCTGGCGCGTCTCTCGCTGCTACAAAGCAATCATTCAAGTAGTATTGAAACGAAATGCAGCAGAAATCAGGGAGCCAGCCTGCGCTGCGCTTAGACTACCGAAGCTCGTCCTGTCGGCGCACGTTAGTGTCGTGATGCAGTACTTCGCTTCGCCTCTCCGAGACGGCGAGACCACCCCACGCCAACGAAGGTCATTGTGAAAGAGAGAAGGTGTGATACATATAAGGCGCGTTTGTAATAGCTGATGGAAGAGCGTCGCTAGTGCAGTGGGTAAAGTGCCGGGCCCCTATCATCGCGGACTGAGATGTCGTAGGTTTGACTTCCAGGTCATCCAAATGAACAAAACTTTTTGAATGCGAAGCATTTCTTGGCGAACTTCTGCGACTTTGAGCGTATCCAGAGCCGTATATTGCTCTGAGCGTATCTATCTATCTATCTATCTATCTATCTATCTATCTATCTATCTATCTATCTATCTATCTATCTATCTATCTATCTATCTAGCCGACTACGACTTTGTACTCTCCTGCTCGTTTCGTTAATCGAATGTACACCAAAATTGGTATGGCGTAACATGACTGTATGACGAACATAAATACCAAGTCATAATATGAAAATCATGATATGCATGTCATGAACGACATGATATACATGCCACAGTCTTGGTGCTCTTATGGCCGTTTCGTTAACTTAATATATACCAAAATTGGTACGGCGTGACTAGAGTGTATGACGAACATAACTGACAGGTCCTAACGTGCAAATCATGACACGCATGTCATGTACAGCATGACTTACGTGCCACGCTCATGGTGCGCTGGCGACAGTTTCGCTAGCTTGATCTACCCCGAAATTGGTACTGCGCGACGTGACTGTGTGACGAACATAAATAACACGACTTAACATGAAAAAAACATGACAAGCATGCCATGTACAGCGTGACTTACGTTCCGCGCTCATGGTGCACTGGCGGCCGTTTCGCTAGCTTGATATACATCAAAAATTGGTATCTTGCGACGTGACTGTGTAACGAACATAAACACGAGTTAACGTGAAAATCATGACACACATGTCTTGTACAGCATGACTTACGTGCCACGCTCATGGTGCGCTGGCGGCCGTTTCGCTAGCTTGATCTACCCCGAAATTGGTATTGCGTGACGTGATTGTGTGACGAACATGCATAAATAACATGGGTGGCACGCATTTTCCTCAATGACAGACAAGACGATGTATGCAGCTCTTTGCTGGCGGCTTCGCATTACATCGATTCCCACAATGCGTGGGATCTGGCGGCTTTTTTGTCCTGGTTTTTCTTTGTCATATATTGGTGTGCATTTTACCGACGTCACGTCCCTGACGGAAATGATGTCAGTGAAGTCTTGATGGACCCCGGGATAAGACACTTTCGTATTAAAAAAAGGATGAACAAATGTGCCTACATTTGACTCCTCTCTGAGCTGAAAAAAAAAACAACAATATTTTTCAGCTGTGTAGAGTTTGGCTTCTGCTTTTCGTGACCGGTCGACTTCTTTTTTTTTTAACATCATAAGCGATGGTGCGTTGGAACGGTGAAATGGATACGAAGGCTGGAAAACGTAATCGAGGACAGTATATTGTAGTGTAGGGCAATAAAATTTAGAAACGTTGCAGCAAAAATAGAAAAAAGCCGCTCAGGACAGTGTAGAAAGAAGTTAATTGGGTGAGGCCTTCGTACTGCAGTAGAGCATGAAGTCGAAAATCGGACAGAAACCCGTCTGGTTGGCAAAAGACGTAAGGACAATTAATAGAGACACCGGCCACGAACGTTCACTCAAGACGTTTCGACTTCCGCACGGGAGCCTTGTTTTTATGTGAACATTAGTGGTCGGTGTCTATTTTGATTGTCCTCATGCAGTACGGCATAGACCCAACAAAACTAACAGAAAATTAAGCAAAGGAAAACATTATGGACATTACTTGTTTTTATCTCAAGTGTGATGGTTTTAGTGTAAGGTCTAAACAAACGAACAAGCCCCTCGAACAATTGCCCTACTGTCATGCTAGGACATAGAATAATAGGTTGAGCATGGTCTCGTTGGTGTCGGGTCTCGTGTATCGTATAAGTGAGTCAATTTAGCATAGTGAAATGTGAAAAGATTTTTAATTAAAATGTCGAAAGTACCGTTGTAAATAACTTCACATTAGCGTACAGTATTGCGAGGCAATTTATAGGAACTTCTTTAACGCACAAAAGGACACAAAACTGTAAGCAGCGACACGGACACAGCGCAAACTTCTGAGGTTTAGTTTATTTGCTGAGGCGTATGTAAATAGCAGAGTAGCAGCAGGCGCAAGCTCATTCGTACTACTTTAAAACAGCGAAAATGAATGCGTTGACTAAATGTTAAGCTATAAGGACAAAATGAAGTGGAACACTCTTCATGCTACATTGTCAACATTTCAAAGCATGTGTTTGCTCCCTTTGTTTAGTGTGTTCGTCCACATCTGCTAAACAACGGTGTGAAATATGTGAAGTTCAATATGTCTCCATTACGGACACATTTAAAAAAAAAAAGTCGCTTCGCCAAATGATTTGCAAATTAATATTCAGTGATGGTGGTTGATGAAGTGCTGTTTTATTTGATTACTGCACTGCTCTTTTTATTGTGTTTGCAGAGAATGAGGGTGACATCGTAGACCGGAGCATTCTTATCTTCACACCGTTAGCATACGAAACGAGATTGCCCTTTAGGGCTCTGTGACCAACAGGGCACGGCCAGTCAACGAGAAGAAAGACCAATGACAGAACTGCAGCTACAACATTGAGTGCCCATATAAGTAAAGGCACTGAAGTGTTGAAGGCATACGCCCAAGGAACTGCGAGCTTGACGCATCGCTGACGGCAACACACCGTGGCCGCAAAACAACTGAAGCAGATTCACACCGCGCAAGTGCCACCACGACGGAAGGATGTCTAGAGTTCGAACCATAGCCACGAACCCTGCGTCAACGGCGAGCAAGACGAATCTGGACTTGCGCATAAAGGATCCCCCGACTTCGCGTCTTTCTAGTGCGGTTACCTTGCTGGCATGGTTCCGGATCTTCATCGGTCACGTCTACCTATATGTGATGGGACTGGTTGGCCTGATTATCCTGCCCGTGCTCGCCGTAAGCCAGCGGGCCCGAGAGTTGTTTTTCGCCTGCGTTTACATGCTGATTCAGCGCCTGTGGTGCAGCGACTACGGCATCGTGCGGCGCGTGGTGATGACCGGACTTGACGATCTCGTGTCCCAAGACAGCGCTCTGAGAGAACGCGACGCTGTTCGAGTTCTCGAAGTAGGTGCTGCTTACGGACCGAACTTGCCTTACGTGCGTCGCAACGTGGAGTACTGGAGGTTGGAGCCAAACGTGAGCTTCGACAAAGGCTTCCAAAATAACCTGGACGCTAATAAGAAGGTACGTCTTTAACTGCTACCACCAATTAAGGTGAATGCCATCGCGTCAGTGTTTCTGGTGCTGGTCTTTTCATGTATTGTTGATATTTTGCGATACAGAACATACAGAGCAGCCAAAGATAGACCACTTTGCGGTGCACGCGAAAAGCTCTTTGGGGTCGGAACACATAAGTTAGACACGTGTAGAACTAGTAATGCGATAAATGAGGAGCACTAGAAAGAAACACGCTCGGTACAAGCCCTTGTGTTCCGTTTGTTTGTTGGTTGGTTGGTTGGTTGGTTTGTATGTTTGTTTGTATTGCTTCAAAAATGTGAGTGTATGAATTCATGAATACTCGCCTAAATTTTGTATTTTTTTATACTACCGGAACTAGTGGGGCTCTCTGTGTCTCGCTCATCTGTTCCGCATATTCCCTGCAACAAAGAGAGACCACGATAATGGGCTTTGATGTTTCAACTTGCGAACCAACCAACCCAAAGGCAATGACTGGTGGCGAAATGAGAGCGCGCTTAGTGGCTATTGCAATATCTGCGTCAAAGGAGACTGCGTGGGACAACGAAAGAGAGCTGAGCGAGCTTTTAGGGACCCATTATTACAGGAAATAAAACGTGAAGACACAGACACAGGAGGGCTTCGGAAACTGATGATGGAAAACAAACCACGCCATGCGCACTTGACCCACTAGAGGCAATCCACATGCCACAAATCCGCTTGCCATACAAGATGTGGCTGTTCTCTCAGGCCAATCACACAACCAAGCATCGAGTGGTAACCAACCCTTGTTCCCTGTGTAGAAGCTTGACGGCCTCAAGTCGTCATTCTTTTGCAAAGCAACAGCTTCATTGAAGCGTTTCGCTATACCATCACATTGACGATAGTCGTCGACTATTTGATTCAAACCCAAGCATAGTTCCCACAGTTATTTTCATTTGTTTATTAGTACATACTGCATCCCTGATAGATTATTGCAGAAGTGGGTGTGGACAGAGGCAACATGAATATAAACAAATAAAATAAAATAAAAGCCCCTACTATTCAATAGTTTGTCAGAATAAGTTTAAAGGAAGAGAGCGAGTACACCCATGCAAGAAATTTCAGTTTGCGATTACACAGGGGAAAAAGCTAAATTCAAAAGTGTCTGTGCGGGCAAAATAAGGTGTGATGTTTATGTGATGGCTTCTAGTGTTAGATGGTGCAGAAGGAGTGAGGTAATAATCTGAAGAGAGCCGACTAGAGGAATTCATTATGCATGAGATCTTCAGCGATTCGGTGCAACGGCGGTCCTAGAGCAAGGTTGAGAGTGCTGTGTAAGGTGAAAATCTTTATCGAATCTGCGGCATATGCAGCGAATGGCTTTTTTTTCTTTTTCAGTGGCATCAAGTTGAATAATGTGAGGACTCCAGAGAGGAGATGCATATTGTAATAGCGACCGGATTAGTTATTTGTACACTAGTAATTCAGTATCCCTTAGCACTGTAGTTAATGTTGTGGCGTAGATTGTCTCTTTCGTTGCCGTTGAGGCTATTAAATCTATGTGTTTAGACCAAGATATCATGGGTATGAAAACAAGATCAAGGTATTTATGTTCACTGACGCTCTGAATAGGGTATCCTCAATTTTGTAAGGAAAAACGTGAGGTGTAGTTTTATTAGTAAAAGCCATAACGACAGTTTTACGGACATTAATTCTCATTTTCCATTTAGCACACTAGGAGCTCAATTCAGAAAATGTTATTTTTTTTAGTGTAAATGGTAGTAAGGGCAAGAAATTTTGTGTATATACGCAGTCATCCGCATAAAAAGAGTACATTAGATGTTATGTTACGACTACGAGGCAAAACATTTAAAAAGACCACGCAAAGCAGCGGACCCAGCAAAGAACCCTGTGGAAGTCCAGGGGGTAGCTCTGCCACTCTGAAATTAACCCCGCGTTCAAGAACGAGGGAGTGGGTTCCTGCTCGCCTTCGCTATCCTTCCTACAGCCCCTCGCCACTTATTTCTTAAAAGCGCATGTACCATGTAAGCACTAAACGTTGACCCTATCAATATTTCGCGCTTGTCGGATACACGCTGCTATCTCCGCTTGCGCAGTCGCAAACACAGTAAATGAAGTGCAATCAGTTGATCGCCCACGACAGTCATGCGAGGCAAGAAAGAACGGATGGGCGGCGGCATGGCAAAGCAGGGCAGGAGACAATGCACATTTTATATTTTACGTATATCGATCAATCGAGAGTATGCACTATATAGACGTCACGGGAATCACTCTTCTGCGTCACGAAGTGCGCCGGAAAGACGAGAAGCGCCAGGAGAGAATATTGCGCTCGTTTTTTTAAATGCGAAGCATTTCTTAGCGAACTTCTGCGACTTTGAGCGTATCTATCTATCTATCTATCTATCTATCTATCTATCTATCTATCTATCTATCTATCTATCTATCTATCTATCTATCTATCTATCTATCTAGCCGCCTACGACTTTGTGCTCTCCTGGTCGCTTGGTTCATCGAATGTGCACCAAAATTGGTATGGCGTAACATGACTGTATGACGAACATAAATGACAAGTCATAACATGAAAATCATGACACGCATGTCATGTACAGCATGATTTACATGCTACGCTCATGGGGCGCTGGCGGCAGTTTCGCTAGCTTGATCTACACCGAAATTGGTATTGCGCGACGTGACTGTATGACGAACATAAAAACTCGAGCTAACATGACAATAATGACACGCATGTCATGTACAGCATGACTTACGTGCCACGCTCATGGAGCGCTGGCGGCAGTTTCGCTAGCTTGATATACACCAAAATTGGTATCTTGTGACGTGACTGTGTAACGATCATAAATAACACGAGTTAACATGAAAATCATGACACGCATGTCATGTACAGCATGACTTACGTGCCACGCTCATGGGGCGCTGGCGGCGGTTTCGCTAGCTTGACCTACCCCGAAATCGGTATTGCGTGACGTGACTGTGTAACGAACACAAATAACACGAGTTAACATGAAAATCATGACAGGCATGTCATGTACAGCATGACTTACGTGCCACGCTCATGGGGCGCTGGCGGCGGTTTCGCGAGATTTATATACACCAAAATTGGTATCTTGTGACGTGACTGTGTGACGAACATAAAAGCACGAGTTAACATGACAATCATGAGTCGCATGTCATGCACAGCATGACTTACGTGCCACGCTCATGGGGCGCTGGCGGCGGCTTCGCTAGCTTGATCTACCCCGAAATTGGTATTGCGCGACGTGACTGTGTAACGAACATAAATAACACGAGTTAACATGACAATAATGACACGCATGTCATGTACAGCATGACTTGCGTGCCACGCTCATGGAGCGCTGGCGGCAGTTTCGCTAGCTTGATATACACCAAAATTGGTATCTTGTGACGTGACTGTGTAACGATCATAAATAACACGAGTTAACATGAAAATCATGACACGCATGTCATGTACAGCATGACTTACGTGCCACGCTCATGGGGCGCTGGCGGCGGTTTCGCTAGCTTGACCTACCCCGAAATCGGTATTGCGTGACGTGACTGTGTAACGAACACAAATAACACGAGTTAACATGAAAATCATGACACGCATGTCAT
Organism: Rhipicephalus sanguineus; assembly: GCF_013339695.2. Classification (NCBI taxonomy): domain Eukaryota; kingdom Metazoa; phylum Arthropoda; class Arachnida; order Ixodida; family Ixodidae; genus Rhipicephalus; species Rhipicephalus sanguineus. Next base: position 166,915,599 of record NC_051180.1, on the reverse strand, counting down.
GTACAGCATGACTTACGTGCCACGCTCATGGGGCGCTGGCGGCGGTTTCGCGAGATTTATATACACCAAAATTGGTATCTTGTGACGTGACTGTGTGACGAACATAAAAGCACGAGTTAACATGACAATCATGAGTCGCATGTCATGCACAGCATGACTTACGTGCCACGCTCATGGGGCGCTGGCGGCGGCTTCGCTAGCTTGATCTACCCCGAAATTGGTATTGCGCGACGTGACTGTGTAACGAACATAAATAACACGAGTTAACATGAAAATCATGACACGCATGTCATGCACAGCATGACTTACGTGCCACGCTCATGGGGCGCTGGCGGCGGTTTCGCTAGATTTATATACACCAAAATTGGTATCTTGTGACGTGACTGCGTAACGAACATAAATAACACGAGTTAACATGAAAATCATGACACGCATGTAATGTACAGCATGACTTACGAGCCACGCTCATGGAGCGCTGGCGGCCATTTCGCTAGCTTGCTCTACCCCGAAACTGGTATTGCGCGACGTGACTGTGTGGCGAACATAAAAACACGAGTTAACATGAAAATCGTGACACGCATGTCACGTACAGCATGACTTACGTGCCACGCTCATGGGGCGCTGGCGGCCGTTTCGCTAGCTTGATCTACCCCGAAATTGGTATTGCGCGACGTGACTATGTGACGAACATAATAACACGAGTTAACATGAAAATAATGACACGCATGCCGCTCATGGGGTGCTGGCGGCCGTTTCGCTAGCTTGATATACACCAAAATTGGTATCTTGCGACGTGACCATGTGAGGAACATAAATAACACGAGTTAACATGAAAGTCGCGACACGTATGTCATGTACAGCATGACTTGCGTGCCACGCTCATGGGGCTCTGGCGGCCGTTTCTCTAGCTTGATCGACCCCGAAGTTGGTATTGCGCGACGTTACTGTGTGACGAACATAAATAATAGGAGTTAACATGAAAACCATGACACGCATTTTCCTCAATGACATACAAAACGATGTATGCAGCTCTTTGCTGGCTGCTTCGCATTACATCGATTCCCCCAATGCGTGGGATCTGCCGGCTTTTTTGTGTGTGTGTGTTTTTCTGTATTTTATGAGGCTGGTGAGGGGCCCTTTAAGGATGGCATCAAGCTTGTCCATTAGTTTTGAGTGAATCGCTGTATCTAACGCTTTTGAGAAGTCGATGAAGATTGCGTCTACTTGGTCGCCCACGAGAAGGGTAATGCAAATGTCACCAGTGAATTCGCTAAGTTCTGTTAAAGTACTGAATCCGCGTTGGAGGCCGTGCTGAACATTAGTTAGTAGTTTAAGCGCTTGAAAATATTGTGCTGTAGCATTTTACGTGCATAAGAGGTAAAAGGAACGGGTCTACAATTAGATAGCTAGTGCCTGCCACCATTCTCTTAAGAAGGATGAACCAGCATGGGCCATTTTCCAGGACGAGGGTACCGTAGAGGATGCCAGACTTGTGATATATCATCATATGACAGCAATGTAACGAGAGGTCCATAACAAGTATCGCATCAAAAACAAGTTCGGAATGCATCAGGCCCGGCAGACTTCTGAATGTCGATTTTCAATATTAAGTTTAAAACATCGTATTCGTTAACGTTAATGTCACTGATGCATATGCCACCACGAGCAGTGGTGTCTGCCCGGAGACGTTCTCTCGAGCAAAACCTGACTGGAAATACCCATTAAATTCATTTGATACATGAACAGGATCATCAGTATAATCATTGTTAATCGCCATGGAAGTACCTGTCATATCACTTGGAAAAACTGATGACCATAACTTTCATGGGTTAGTTTTAGTAGGTCCTGCATCTGCACACGGAAGAAGACGTACTTAGCGGAATTAATTGTTAATCGAAGCTCCTCTTTGACTTCAACGAAGTACTTAAGTAACGAACAAATGTATAACTTGCATAGCTTTATTATTAAGGACTAGGCAAACAGGTGAGAAACCGCACAGTGGCGTTCTTTAGATAGTCCGGAAATTCTAAATATTTAACCTTTCTCTTTTTTGTGTCCTCTGTTTCTACATCATAATCAGATAATAACACTTCTTATCCCCGACAACAGACTGCTGGGTTTAACATCACGTGATGCAGATTTACAACAAGTACTGTCGATGGTCTTGAAATATATGGCGCATTTGGGCTCCTCCGACTTGGTCCTGTGCAAGGTGTGGCCTGATGCTCTTCGACCAAGTGCAGGATTCTAGTTAAACGGCAGCCGCATATTGTTAAATGCGAAGCATTTCTTAGCGAACTTCTGCGACTTTGAGCGTATCTATCTATCTATCTATCTATCTATCTATCTATCTATCTATCTATCTATCTATCTATCTATCTATCTATCTAGCCGCCTACGACTTTGTGCTCTCCTGGTCGCTTGGTTCATCGAATGTGCACCAAAATTGGTATGGCGTAACATGACTGTATGACGAACATAAATGACAAGTCATAGCATGAAAATCATGACACGCATGTCATGTACAGCATGATTTACATGCTACGCTCATGGGGCGCTGGCGGCAGTTTCGCTAGCTTGATCTACACCGAAATTGGTATTGCGCGACGTGACTGTATGACGAACATAAAAACTCGAGCTAACATGACAATAATGACACGCATGTCATGTACAGCATGACTTACGTGCCACGCTCATGGAGCGCTGGCGGCAGTTTCGCTAGCTTGATATACACCAAAATTGGTATCTTGTGACGTGACTGTGTAACGATCATAAATAACACGAGTTAACATGAAAATCATGACACGCATGTCATGTACAGCATGACTTACGTGCCACGCTCATGGGGCGCTGGCGGCGGTTTCGCTAGCTTGACCTACCCCGAAATCGGTATTGCGTGACGTGACTGTGTAACGAACACAAATAACACGAGTTAACATGAAAATCATGACAGGCATGTCATGTACAGCATGACTTACGTGCCACGCTCATGGGGCGCTGGCGGCGGTTTCGCGAGATTTATATACACCAAAATTGGTATCTTGTGACGTGACTGTGTGACGAACATAAAAGCACGAGTTAACATGACAATCATGAGTCGCATGTCATGCACAGCATGACTTACGTGCCACGCTCATGGGGCGCTGGCGGCGGCTTCGCTAGTTGATCTACCCCGAAATTGGTATTGCGCGACGTGACTGTGTAACGAACATAAATAACACGAGTTAACATGAAAATCATGACACGCATGTCATGCACAGCATGACTTCCGTGCCACGCTCATGGGGCGCTGGCGGCGGTTTCGCTAGATTTATATACACCAAAATTGGTATCTTGTGACGTGACTGCGTAACGAACATAAATAACACGAGTTAACATGAAAATCATGACACGCATGTAATGTACAGCGTGACTTACGAGCCACGCTCATGGAGCGCTGGCGGCCATTTCGCTAGCTTGCTCTACCCCGAAACTGGTATTGCGCGACGTGACTATGTGACGAACATAATAACACGAGTTAACATGAAAATAATGACACGCATGCCGCTCATGGGGTGCTGGCGGCCGTTTCGCTAGCTTGATATACACCAAAATTGGTATCTTGCGACGTGACCATGTGAGGAACATAAATAACACGAGTTAACATGAAAGTCGCGACACGTATGTCATGTACAGCATGACTTGCGTGCCACGCTCATGGGGCGCTGGCGGCCGTTTCGCTAGCTTGATCTACCCCGAAATTGGTATTGCGCGACGTGACTATGTGACGAACATAATAACACGAGTTAACATGAAAATAATGACACGCATGCCGCTCATGGGGTGCTGGCGGCCGTTTCGCTAGCTTGATATACACCAAAATTGGTATCTTGCGACGTGACCATGTGAGGAACATAAATAACACGAGTTAACATGAAAGTCGCGACACGTATGTCATGTACAGCATGACTTGCGTGCCACGCTCATGGGGCGCTGGCGGCCGTTTCTCTAGCTTGATCGACCCCGAAGTTGGTATTGCGCGACGTTACTGTGTGACGAACATAAATAATAGGAGTTAACATGAAAACCATGACACGCATTTTCCTCAATGACATACAAAACGATGTATGCAGCTCTTTGCTGGCTGCTTCGCATTACATCGATTCCCCCAATGCGTGGGATCTGCCGGCTTTTTCTTGTCTGCTTTAGTAAAGTAATGGCTCTCCTGTTTTCTAACATCTCTCTTCTATCGTCTTTTATCCCCCTTACCCCTTCCCCCAGCACAGGGTAGCCAGCCGGTCTAAGAACTGGCTAACCTCCCTGTCTTTCCGCTTGTTTCTTCCTTCCTTCCTTAGTCAAGATGTGTTGATCGAAATGAGCATTGCGATTATTGCTGCTATAACACATCTTAATTATAATTATTTACTGCTTCGCTAACTGTCAGTATATTAGGTTATCTATACAATGATGAGTGCCCCAACACGCCTTAGGGTTTTCCGTGTTCCATGATATCTTAGGACATGTCGCTTCCTAGTGTCTTTTGTTCATGGTATATTCTGTAAATCTGTATGACTTTATAATCACTACCCTTGCAACTTACTTCTATGTAGTGAACTGCGATAGTGAATTGCCATAAGATGCGAAGCATCTGATGGCGGAGTTCAAACCGGTGGAGCGTCGAGGAACACTATGTTGAAGCGCGCGCCGCATCCGGTGGCGGCCATTTTCGCTTTCCACTTAGACGATTGCGCAACTTTGGGACGCGTTCAAAAATCAAGCCCAAGCGAAAAAAAATTTATAAAGAAAACTATAGTTGTTCTCCTCCACGACTGATGGCGCAGTGTGTGTATGAACGGCGCGGAATGTCTCGAAAGCGGCAATTCAAACCATCGATTGCGGGCCATCGATGCGCTATGGGCGGTACGGAAAGAGTTAATGAAGATTGCGCTTGCCCGCTATCACGGTTCAACGTCTTGAATTCGTTAGTTTCATCGTTCCGTGTCGTCTGCATAAACCCCATCATATCGAAGCTTGTTAATACACTCTTTAAAGTTTACACACTCGTAAGAATAGCTCTGGCCTTTTTACAACCATGTTTCGTATGCAGTGACAAATATTTTCTGAAGCTGGCTCGGTGTCCCTTTGACATCTTGTTATCAAGTAGCCACGGAAAGGAGCATCGCATTTATTTCAGTGCAATTGTATTAGATAGAGTAGAAATGAACGGCACCACTTACTGTGTAACAAGGCGCGTGGTAAATGGGCCAATTCTGCAAGAAGAAGAACAAAACTTTATTTTGAGGGAATGGGTAGAAAAGGGGGTACTCAGGAGCCTGTTGGTTGGGGCCCCAAGTCAAGGGCCCCACTGGCTTGCGCCGCTCGCCTAACTTGACTCAGAAGCGCTAATTGCACCTCTGGGTCCGAGCTGGCAAGTTGTGCCTCCCACTGCTCCGAACTTCCTACAATGTTGTTGCCTAAAAAATCACAGCATATCCACGGAGTGAATGATGATGAGTGGGCGAAGCTGCGGAGGTTCATCGGTAAACCGTGAATCTTCCGTGAATTCTGCCCAGTACATCATCACCGATGTGAGATCGGGCGCGTTTATACTAAAGGTTCGATGAGTTATGACGACTTGCAGCTCACTTTAATTTTACATGTACGCTGTAAATTTTCATTGTTTAGAAAATCATTGCTTTAGAAAACATCTGGCGTCTTTCGTTAAGCAGCTGGCGTCTTTTCGTTTTGCTTTAGAAACATCTGGCGTTCTTTCGTTTTGCTTTTACAAAACATCTGGCGTCTTTCGTTGGTTTATTTCATCAATCAACGGCGTTTTGAACAAAATTTTTATTGTTGAATCACGCACAGGAGAAATCTCACCGGGCACTACCTTGGAGGTAAACAATGGCTGCTAATGGGAATGAGAGACAGAAGAAGTCGGCTTTTAGCTAACACTTACACTTCTACTTCTACTAACGTTTCCTACTGGAACATGCCAATGGCTGCTAATGGGGAATGAGAGACAGAAGAATTCGGCTTTTAGTTAACGCGCACGCTGCGAATTTTTCATTGTTCAACAACGCACAGGAAAAATCTCCCACCGGCACCACCTTGGAGGTCAAGGTCTGGTACTAGCGTTACGACTGGTTACGCACTACTACGACTACGAGAAATGAACGGGTGCCGCCTTAAGGAGCTTCGCCCCTGAAATGAATTTAAATTCGCTGCCTTTCGGTCACACTCCGAAGAGATATGGTATAAAGTTGGCAAACCGCCGCACCACGGACAAGTGTTACGGTACAACGTAGGATGTATTTTACTGAGCCGCGATCAATTTGAAAAGACTCCCGTCTGCACCTTGCGGAGATCCGTAGCGTCTTCCCCTTCAAGCGATTTATGGGGGGCACTATATTTTTGCCATGCGCTCCACTGGTAAGCGAGAATGTCTTTTGGGGCCATTAAATGGGGTTCCAATGCGGGGGGCTGATGCTCCGCTCCGTTCGTCAAATCTCGAGCTAAAGCGTCCGCTCTCTCATTCCCTTCTAGGCCAGCGTGTGCGGGGCACCAGATTAGCCGGTGTCTCTTGGTTAAGTTAGGTCCAATCAGTTTAATTATGTTTGCGGGTAAGCGTCCGTTCATATAAAGCCGGCACGCCTCTTGGGAGTCTGAGATGATGATTGATTGTTCTTCCTCTCTATGTTCTTGCTCTCTAATGGCCAAGGCTACGGCAAAGGACTCCGCCTTGGCAATTGAGGAAGTGCACAGAGAGGCACTCGTGACCATCTTAAAATCCCAGTCAACTGCTGTTGCTACGCATTTCGCCCAGTTGTATCTGGCCGCGTCAACGTATATGACGTTTGTCTTTGCTGTTAATTGTTTCTTAAGCCACTTGACTCGTTCTTCCCTCCTTCTTGTGTTTTCCTCTCTCGTCATATTTTTCGGTAAAGGCGCGACCGAGATCATGCGACGGATGGTTTCTAGCACGCCTATCAATTCTGTAAGTGTTGAACTCACACGAATGATTTGACCGATCCAGACACACGCGTGGTATGTAGCCACATGTTTACACAAATGTTGCAAATGAATGGCTTGATGCGCATGTAAACGCATGAAATGCACCAAATGTGTGATGTACCTGGTGGAAAATGTGCAGCGCCGCACACCATTGAAGCACGGAAAGAAAGGTAAGGGAAGACTGGGGAAACAATAGAATGAATGGCAAACACGAGAGCTGCCTACAAACTGAGTTTATTGATCACAAAACACATAATGATATAACGCATAACAAACATGGCGTCGGAAGGACCAGTCACATTTAGCTACAAGATAGCTACCGAACACTGTGTCAAAGACACGAGTTCCATCGCAAGTTACATCCCGCTCGTGTTTCTTATTCTATTGCTTCTTCAGTCTTGTCTTGCCTTTCTTGCGGCACTTCAGGATGATGTACAGCAATATTTTTATACTATATTTCTGTGACATTTGTTCGTAGGTTGAATTGGTGCGTACTCTTCGCGGACACGGTGAAGACATGTACATGCTGCCAGACGGCCACTTCGACGCTGTAGTAATCACTTATGTGCTGTGCACAGCCATCGACGGGAAGAAACTCATCAGCGAATGCAAGCGTGTGCTCCGACAGGTGAGAACGCAGTGTCGTGCTATGAGATGTCGAACACAATCTACTACGCTGAATGGAGGGCAAGCCGACGATTTCTATACTCTGGCACCATTCTAACCTCGAACACTGCGTGTCACTATCCTAAAGATGCTTGCGTCCATTTTAGCCGGGCCCGGAGTAAACAAGAAGCGCAGCACGCACAGGAGACACAGGAAGTTAACAGGCGATCACTCGCGGCACGTTCACGGCGAACTTTATCACCACTTAACAAAACACGTTGCGGGAAACACTTAACAAACACGTTTTAACTAAGATTTTCTGTTATCACCAGCATCTCCATTTCATCATTGTCCAAAATAGTATACCAACTCTTCCATGCCAATGACAACAACGAAGCCTTCAATATATTAAAAAAAGGCATACTTACAGCATTCGCAATGCCCATAGACTGTCGCGCCGCCAAGCGGAATTCAGGAGCATCCTCTCGAGGAGGGTTAGTAGACGACAAAATGGCAGCACTACGCAGTCGGTCCCTTGTTCGGCTGTGCTAACCTCAGTGTTAACGCATTGGCAAGGAAGGAACACTACGACTTTGCATGTTCCCTGCATTAGTGAACAAACCGGGCCCTCCGTGACATGAGAAATCTGATTCGTTCATGCGAGACGCGAAGTTTTCGTGAAAATACGTGGCAACTAGCGCTTTCAATGCTAGCCCACAGCGTACGCATACTATCAGCTTCGCGAGGCTTTCTGTAGCCACGTAGGTTAGTTAAATGTTATTGTCTGACATATTCAGTTGAACCTCACCCTGTTTTACTTGCACATAGCATTGGTCAGTGTTTCTTGTAGAGCATGAATCCCATAACACTGTACGCAGGAGGTCGCGCGGGCTCGCGATGTGCTCTTGTAAAACTCGGCGATCTCAAGTTGTCGATACATTAAAATAGGGCCTCTATCCTTTGTGAGCAAAGCGCTGTTACTAATCGTGCGAGCGACGTTTCAATCATTCGAGGATGCGTCTGCTCCACGCCTGCCACGCCTTTCGTGGAGCGAACACTTTCCACACCGTCCTTCGCGAATGTGTTGGTGTTGGTTTCATAGCCAGCGCTGCGCCGCTTGTTTTTGTACGTTTGTTGATAGGTGGCAGCACACTGCAAGCGATTTGCTCGTTGACCGATCAGAGGATAATGTTCTTCGCGCCCAGACGTCTCTCTAATTGTAAACGTGGTGATGCGGAGTGGTCGAAGTCGTTCGGCGAAGGAATTTCTTCGGATTGCTTTCAGCAGTGATGTTGAAAGAAACCATCTTGACGACGAGGATTTTTCACTGGACATTGAAGACTGTGAAAGCACCGAGAGTGACAGCTGTGACAGCGACGATGAACGATCAGCTGAACTCACGAGGAGTGAGTTGCACTTCACGTCCCCTCGTGCGTTAATGTTCTTTCACGCTCGTAAGTCACTTTGATTGTATTTAACGTATAATATCCTTGAGCGAGATCACAATAAAAGCATAGTTCCTCTTATATTGCCACGTGCGTGCTATGAGAAAGACGAAGACGACAGCGCAAAGGCTCATATGCGTTATACAGGAGCCAGAAAGAACAAACAAGAAGAACTCGCTGGCGCGCGGTATTAAAAAGACCGACCCGCTGTTATTCTCTCGATCTTGGCGTTACGACCTCTCTCTTGACGTCGCGACAATATGCATTGCATGTATCACAATTATTGTGGATATTATGGAGCGCCGCATCGCAAACACGCTCGAGCTCGACCAGCGAAGCGAAATGGTTAGAGCGATGGAACGTGCAGTCACGGCCACAATCCACGCCTCTCGGCTAACTTCTTCGATGTTGCGAAAAGCATACGTGTGCATTCTTTTCGATATTCATGTTTGGATCGTGCTGATCGAATCTGCAACATGCGAGTGAAGTGAATTGCACACGGCTAGAGTCTCAGCATGGCTGTGACACAAGCGCTACTGAATGGGATGTTAAATGCTCGTGTTTCGTTGAAGACGTAATACCACGTTCCCGACTGCGCAAGTAATGACGACGGCGTATTATGTTTGCAAACCATCACCACGTTAAACGTGCGGTCCCGTGCAGCAGCGATGACGCTGCTCGCCGGCGGCCTACTACTGTGGCAAATCCGTCAGGCAAACTCAGTACGTACTACCTCGGAGTGCCGTTCAGCTCATACATCAATTTTAGTTCATTCAGTTTTATGTAGCACGCACAGGATTTCGCGAAGCATCGTTATGCACCGTAACGGAGCTGAAATATAACCTTTCACATCGCAGCAAATAATTAGGTGGCGAGTACTTAGCACTTTCCATGGTTTGGGAAAGTATTTTAGTCTCATATCCAATTCAGCGCGGCTCATGACTTCATCCGGTGAAAGTGGCACGGGCCGTACGTCCGCGCGTACTATCTGTTCCTATGCTAACAAACGGGTTGACCCTCCTCCTGGCGCCATCTTGAAAAGCACGGCGCGCCACCTATAGTTCGTGGGCATTGCGAATAGTTACTTACGAAACATATTTACTTACGAAAGCACTCGCTTTCGGGCCAGAGGGGTTAGGGTTCAAACCCCAGCCCTGGGAAGAAAATTTGTTTAGTTTTATTCATTATTTGAGCGAAGCTTGTATTGACTGACCTGTGAAGCTGGTGTTGGCAGTGGTGTTCCGAAACACCCACCGCCGTGGAAAAAACACGAAACTGATAAATTCGATTAAAATTAGTGCTACGTACATTATTCCCAGCATTGTCAGGGCTCCCTCGTTGCCTGAACAGCGCACGAAGCATTGGGAAATCATCGCAGAACGAAGATAAAAGACCAGCAGCTAGCACCTGAAAGGCTGCGATATGCGACTGGTTTCGTTTTCGCTCCCAACAAAACATGGCGGATGGAGCTTATGGAATGGTCGACAGATGGCGCTGTACATTTTGAAATTTAGTCCGATGCGCAGCGGCAATCAAGGAGAGGGTGAAAGGCGATAAGAGAGTTTCGATAGGGACGTTCCCAGGACATACGCTGGGGTCAGTCATAAGGCAAGCGAGTGAAAAACTCGCAGCTAAAGCTCACAGACGTAACCTCGTGGTAATTGCGGGAGGGCTCAATGACGTCTTGAACAAAGAATCGTCAAGACTAGCGATGACCTTGGTGAAAGGAGTCGAGGACATGCGCGCCGTGTCCCCCAGGCGAAAATTGTAGTATGCACAGTACCGGAAGTACCAGTGCGCAACGGCAACCTGCAAAGAGCGAGTGTCGACGCAAACAAAGAGATATGGCGAATTAGAGAAGGTTTTCGAGGTAGTGGATATAAACAGGGAGGTGCACAGGGGGGCGGGGGGGGGGGGGGGTTCCAAAGAGACAGAATTCACTTCGATAAGAGGCTTGGTCATGAGGTAGGCTGGCGACTGGCAGGACGCGCAGTACCTTTTTTTTCGGGGGGGGGGGGGGGGGGGGCACACGGGCCTTTGGGGTCCGGGGTAGCTAGTAACAGGGAAAACAACCAGGAGGACGCTTTGACTAGTAGTACTGCGAAAAACCAGAAAAAAAGACAAAAGAAAAAGGGAGAAGGCGCGTGTTGCAATTAGTTACATAAACATGCAGGGTGGCAGAAAAAAGGCAAAATGGTTAGAGATTGAGGAGCAGTTAAACAAAGAACAGATAGGCGTTTATTCGGTTACAGAAACACACCTTAGAGACTAGGAAGAGCCACCATATATTGAAAATTATGTTTGGGAAGGGTGTAACAGGACCATATCAGAAAGGAAAGGTGGGGGTGTAGGCATGCTAATTCACCGCGGCGCCAAATGGGTTAGACTGAAACAGACGTGTTCAGAGCACCTCTGGGTTTTGGGCACAGTATGTGGAAAGGAAACGTGGCTAGGGGTTGCCTACTTGTGGACGGGGAATAACTGCAGAGAAAAGAATCAGGAGACAGTGGATTGCATCAGTGCGGATATTAAGGAATTTGGTAATGGGGCCGAAATCATCCTTCTAGGGGACATGAATGCCCACATACATGATCTTGACGGATATTCAGACGCCAATGGGAAGTTATTACTAGATCTCTGGGAGCAACATAGTCTGGAGATAGTTAACTGATAGCTGGGCCAGTTGGTGATAATACTTGAACATGTTTAACACAGCGCAACGACGACGAGGACACAAGAGAAGAGGAGACAAACCAGCGCTGTGGTTTGTCTCCTCTTCTCTTGTATCCTCGTCGTCGTTGCGCTGTGTTAAACATGGAGATAGTTAACACGGGACCTAAATGTGACGGCCAGATCCCGTGGGAAGTCGGAAACAAGCAATCAAGTATTGATTATTGTCTCATGACAGAAGGAATTTACGACGAACTGAGAGAGATGAGAATAGACGAGGAAGCCATTAACAGCTTGGGTAGTGATCACAAACGAATAACATTACAAATGGGATTGATTGATTGAAATAACTTTAATGAGGTCCTGCGGGACGCGGCACAAAACTGAAAATAAGAGCATGGAATCGATGTCTGGCAGCTCGTATTTAAAGGACAAACAAATAATAAATAAAGACGCAAGAGTCGAGGAAGAAGTTGGCAAAATACCAGACAAGGACTGGGAGTATTGTGAGCTGTTACATCTAATGACGAAGGAGATAGGGAAAGAGAAGAAAACTGTTTGCTGGAAAGGAAAGGGGAAGCCAAAAAAGAAAACCAGGCCTGCGCTGAAACCGCAGCACAGTCACAGCGAAAGCTGGAAGAGCGGCGTTTCTAGAGCCCTTTGTATGCTCTCTTGGGGCTACTAATACAAGTACACTGGCATGGTACCCACTACGCCATAAATCACAATTTTTGTGAGGTTGGGAAGCATCTACTAAGCCATTATTCGTCATTCTGCGGAGAAGCGAGGCACCAGCTACACGTATGTAAGGCATTATGTGCACTTTGTGGACGCAACGACTAATGACGATGAAGAATTATTGCTCAGCCCTTGTAATGGGTTGGAAGCTTTAAACCGCCCACCAGTTAAGTAATTTGCATTGGGTGACGCCCGGTCGCTATTTCCCTGTCCAGTCATGCTGTATAACATACGTTGACGTGGAAGAGAGAGAGAGGGGGGGGGGCGAAGGACTTTATTGAGAGCCCGAGGAAATGGATCATGCGCTTGTGGGCTTTGGCAACCAATACAAGTGCACTTGCGAGGAACCCACTACGCTATAAATCATTGTAATTTTTGAGAATTAGGGAAGCAGGCACTGTGCCATTTTTCGTCATCCTACGGAGAGCCGTGGTACCTGCTAAACGCATGTAAGGCATTATGCGCACTTTGTTGATGCTGTGCCTGATGACGATGAAGAATTATGGCGGAGCCCTTTGTAATGGGTTGGAAGCATTCAACAACCTACTCGTTGCGCAATTCGCATTGTGTGACGCCTGGTTACAGAATTCGCGTTGTGCGACGCTTGGTGCTTATTTTACTCTTCTACCACGCTATATTTCATATGTTAATGTGGTTCCTTCCCGACATGAAGCCTGTATAGGACCTTTTTGCAAAGCAGTTTCAAGAACCGGCATGGCTCAGAGGTTGAATACTTGGCTCCCACGCAGGGGGCCCAGGTTCGAACCTCGTTCCATTCTGGAATTTTTTTCTCATTTCTTCTTTTTTTCTTATTTCGAGCGATAGTGGTTACGGACACCGGCGGCGGCGGCTGCGGCGGACAACTACGGCGCCAAAAACAGCCGCTGAAATGATCTCATAACAGCTTTCGCTGTAAAAGTTGGTGGAACAAGGAAATCCGGGAAGCGATCGAGAAGCGACGCGAAGCATCACGGGAGCATAGAAAGGCAAGAAAGGAGAAGCGGCCGCAGGACGAAGTCAAGAAAATATGGAAAATATATTTAGAGAAAAAATCCGTTGTACAGAAATTGGTCGAGGCAAAAATTAAAGGTGAAAGTGAACGCTGGGTGACAGAGATTCACGAAAAAAAGGAGGCCGCGCCTAGGATATTTTGGAGCCACATAAACGCGCTAGGTAGGAAGTCTGTCACGATGCAACAATATATTGTAGATGAAGGAGGAAATCAATTGGAAGGGTACGGAAGCGCTAGGTTACATCCGAGAGGTAACAGACGATTCGTTTAAAAAGAGCGTCCAGGGGATTTCCCTGGTGAGTAAAAGTGTGGCGGAGAGAGCAACCGAGGAAGATCCAGTACTTGAGAATTTCAACTGGAAAAAGGCCGAAGGAAAAATTCCAAAGCGCACTGCCGTGGGTTTAGATGGGGTTCCCCTTAGCCCCATTAACAAACTAGGACATAACGCTAAAGAAGCAATGTTGACAGCCGTAGAAAAAGGCTTAAAGGACAGACGAATACCGGACAGTTGGCGAAAAAGTAGAAAGGCAAGGAAGAAAAGGATAAGATTCGCTCGTACAGACCACTAACCATTACGTCGGTACTATACATGTTGGCTATGCAAGCAGTAAAAATGAAAATAGAAACATAGGCAGAACATAACGATATTTTGGGAGAACTTCAGAACGGATTTGGAGTCGACAGGCGGCTAGACGATAACCTGTTTGTTTTCACGCAGTGTATAGAAATATCCAAAATAGAAAATAGGCCCTTGTACGTGGCTTTTCTAGACATCACTGGGGCATACGACAACGTTAATCAGGAAATTTTGTTAGATATATTGAAAGGAATGGGCATAGGGGAGGACTGTATACAGCTTTTGAGGGAGATATACCGAAAAAATACAGTTTGCATAGAATGGGAAGGATTGAACGTTGAGATTAGCAAGGGGCTGAGACAGGGATGTCCTTTGTCCCCGCTGTTATTCATGCTGTACATGGTCAGTATGGAAAAAGCGTTAGAAGGTAGCAACACTGGTTTTCATCTGTCACACAAACAGGGCGGCGTGATGATTGAGCAGAAGCTTCCAGGTTTATTTTGTGCGTATGATATCGTCTTAATTGCGGACAGTCGAGATGATATACAACGGCAAGCGGATATATGCGGAAGGGAAGGTGAAGCTCTTGGACTAGGATATAGTGTAACGAAGTGTACGTTAATGGTATTCAATGATCCCTGTTATCAGACGGTGTCAATACAAGGCCAAGAAATACCGAGGGTAAGCGAATACAAGTACCTCGGAGTATGGGTAAATGAGAGTGATAGATACATGGAGGTACAGGAAAAAGCCTCGGCAGCACAGAGCGTTGTGGGGATACAATAGGTACGAGGTGCTTCGAGGTCTGTGGAAAGGTGTAATGGTTCCGGGGCTTACTTTTGGGAACTCAGTGGTGTGCATGAGGGCAGAGGTGCAATCGCGAATGGATGTAAATCAAAGGACTGCGGGACGCCTCGCGTTGGGTGCTCACGGGAAGACGACAAATGAGGCTGTAAAGGGCGATATGGTATGGGCAGGTTTTGAGGCGAGGGAAGCTCAGAGCAAAATAAGGTTCGAAGAAAGGCTAAGGAATATGAAGGAGAGTAGATGGGCAGAGAAGGTGTTCCGTTATTTGTATAGAAAGAGCGTGGACACACAGTGGAGAAAAAGAACTAGGAGGCGCACTAGTAAATATACGGCTGATAGTGTAAGCAATATGTCAACAAAGAGCGTTAAGCGGAAAGTCAGAGAGGCGGACAGGATTTACTGGACGGCAGCTATGGAGAAAAAGCCGGCTTTGAGTAATTACCGAAATGGCAAAAAGGAAATAAGGAAATAAAGAGGGAGACATTTTATGATAATTCGAGGGGAAGCGATTTACTGTTTGAAGCGAGGTCGGGTTGCCTTAGAACGCGTAGTTATAAAGCGAGATTCAGTAACGAAGAAGAACAATGCGCATGCTGCCGGGAAAATAAGGAAACGGCGGAGCGTGTTCTGATTGAATGTGGAGATATCCACCCAGGTGTACGTTTGGGCACGAGCTTTCATGAACCCTTGGGTTTTAGGGACAACAATGGAAATCTGAACACCCGCGATTTAAATAAGTAAGATGCGGTTAGAGTATTGGTGGCAGAAAATTAGAAAGAAAGCACAAAAATAAATACTGGTGAAAGTAAGGACATTCTGCCGTATGGGGCAGAGAACTGAGCTATGAATTTGTTTTTCTTTTCTCTATAGTAAGATTGATTTAATCGTAGAAGACGAGGCATTACGCCAAAAGGGGGGGGGGGTATTTTTGTCTAGCCTGGTGGCACACATGTCACCGCCCCGTTATAAAGGGGACGCTCATAGCATCCATCCATCCATCCATCCATCCATCCCCTAGTTAGCCTAAAAGGATCAAGGTGGTGAAGTACGACTGCTTAACTTTTGCTTATCTTCGTCTTAACGACAAGCGGCTGCAGGCCACACGGAGCCAAACGGAGCCAAGAGAACGATACATAGGCAAATCCCTCTACTGCCCGTCATTCCCATACTGCGGCTGAAGTGTCATGCGTTGCAGTTCCCGTGGACACTAGCGCCAGATTTCGCTCTAGTATACAATTACGAAACTCTAAAATAACAGTAGACGCGTGCTCAGAGTAACAACACTTCGCGGAAAAACTTTACTTTTGACAACGCCACACATGTAGTGACCTCACTTGGGTTTGACGCTATTTGCCACGCGCTCGCGTCTTCCCACTCGTATTGCTCACGATAGTGCAACTGCCCGTAACATGGCGAATCCACATACGAGCCTATAGGCGCGCTTTCACTGTCTGCATTTTGTTCCGTCCTCGCGCCCGTGCTTCGTTAACTGTCCTGCGACAATATCTTCTACTTAGCTGTGTCAGGACGCCTTGGTACTCTTTCAATGACGCTGAACAACTGAACGTTTGCTGCAGTGTCTTCGTCAATCAGAAACACCACGTCATACTCTTTCTTTTCAGGGAGTCCTCTGCGGCAGAGGACATGCCCACTAGACAGTACTCACTATGTTTTCCAAGTTCTACTAGCCTCACTAAAGCAAATGGCATCTTAGTTGACGCCTGCCAAGTCTTCGAGTTCTACCGCTGGTCTAGCTTCACTCGAGAGAGTTCTAGTGCTCAGCGTTGTCATGTACAGGTTCCAGTGGGGGGCCGTTCGAAGCCAGTTATTTTTCTACCGTCCGCTGCCTTACAAGTGTAACCACCGCCGTGGTCAGATAATTCACAGGGGCCGGAAAATGGTGGCCAGTGCGTCGGCGGATGTGTCACTTGGGAGGCGGTTGAATAAATACTGCGCCAGGGAGGCGAATTGTCGTTCTGGTCGTAGCTCAAAGCTAGCTACCCCTTCGGTGCACTGTCTTTCCAAGGACTCCTTTGGACGTGCTCCTCAATATCACCATTTTAATCTTGACTTACAACTGCTTCTAAACACTAGAGCTAAGCCACCCTTGTTTCATATGACTCTGCCAGCTAATATTAGCCTGCTTGCAACATTTATCAGTGTCTGTTCCTAGTTAGTTGTTGGGGATTCACGTCCCAAAACCAAGATATGGTTATGAGAGACGACGTAGTGGAGGGCTCCGCAAATTTCGACCCTCTGGGGTTCTTTGACCTGCACCTAAATCTCCAAGTACACGGGCCTCAAGCATTATCGCCTCTATCGAAAATGCGGCCGCCGCGGCCGGAATTCGATCCCGCGACCTGCGGGTGAGCAGTCGAGCACCATAACCACTAGACCACCGTCGCAGGTAGTCTCTGTTCCTAAGACGCCGCACACTGTAACCGATGTCGCGTATAGTAATTTAGTATATCAAGATTCGACCACAACAAACTGTACACCATCATTAGATGCTTGTTGTTGTTGGGGTTTTACGCCACAAAACCACGATATGATAATGAGGGACGCCGCAGTGAGGGCTCCGGAAATTTCGACCGTGTTCTTTAACGCGCATCTAGTTCGGGACTCGGTTATCATTGAGAGAGGTGCATAAAGGAACACAAAAATCCCAGTCATCTGGTGTTCGTACTGTCCCCCATACGTGCAAATAGGATGCACAGCTTGAGTGTGTGCGAAATAGTGGTTTTAAAAAGTGCACAACCGAAAAGAAAAAAACAACAGTGAACCGTCGTCAGCACGGACGAATAGCAAAAGCTTCTAATATTATTTGAAGGAGCAATTCTTGAACGAGGCCAGCGTAACTGTACCTTGTGCTATAGGGGTGCGAAAGTGGATTAGCGTATTGTTGCAACTCCATTCACACTATCATGGAGCGTCCGTCACGCTTAAATCTGTTATTTTTGTCTCAGAAGGTCGCTCCTCTTAAACGTGGTCATTCTGTTTACCTGCAGGGTGGCCGCCTTCTCTTCGCCGAGCACGTAGGACACAAAAGGGGCACATTCGCAAGGTTTATGCAGGACCTGGTGGCTCCACTCGTCCAGTACATGACCGGCGGCTGCTACATGAACAGAGACAGCGGCCGCGTCTTCCAGGAGGCCGGCTTTGCGGAAGTCCAAATGGAAGAAGTAGACCTGGACATTCCTTTTCAGTACAGTTACCACGTCTACGGCGTGGCAACTGCGTAAATTTCCTGAAATGCTGAAAGTCGTACTCTCAAGATGACGCATTAATGGGACCCCGCAACACTTTTATTGCGATGACAATTATAGGCAAGACACTCGAGGAGCATTTCTGCCTTCGCCGCGATGTTCCGTATAAAGACCAAATCGATCGATAAAATCGCTCCGCGCTTCGTATGTTCTATGTGCGAGCGAAAGCTTGCAAATGCTGCATGCAGGCGTAGGCCGAAGCAGAGATTAAACGCGCCGGCCGGCTCCGTCGGGCGAAGGATGATGAAGCGGTGTAGGCAGGGTGGGAGAGGCTGCGTTGCTCGCCCGGGCAGCAACTGCGAACTTTGATCAAAAGGGCGCGGCCGCGCGCGCTATCTAGACATTAGGCAGTTTTAGAATAGCGTATGCTAAGTTAGCGTTAGCGTTTGCGGCCCGCTATTTCCGTCACTTAACGGGAGCTCGCAAGCGGTTAGCTTACGACGCATGCGCAGTTGCGCGAAGAGCCAACGCAAAGCTTTGCGTATGCTATTCTAAAACTGCCTATTGTTAGACGGCACGTACGAGTGTATGCCCTCGTGCTATCGGCGTGAACGCGAACAGCGGCAGACATTAGAAATGGTATACAGTCGAAACCCGCGATAACAAAATCCCGAGGGAACGAAATTCTTACCGCAACGAAATATTTTCGGAGCACCGGCGAACGACCATAGCAGTCAATGCATTTCGTAACTCGCGACTACGAGAGATATTCATACCGCCGTCCCTCATTAACGAAATTTTTGAAACACGAGTGCGCAAATAATCTACTCTCGCAACATTAACTAGATTCGAAAACTGCTGAAATGCATTCGTGCTACACTTAAATTGTGCAAAATTATCACTACAGCGCACTTGAGAAGCAGACGCCATCATTGTTTACAAAAAAAAAACATAAAGCTGGCGACAATCATGATGATGATGGCTTGCCGAAACACTTGCTCATTATTGCGGACTACGTAGCCAGATTCACATTCCTCGTGGGGTTTCGTTCGTTGGCTTGGCTCTGTGCTTGGCTTTGGCGGCTTTGCGCGCACATGGTCGCGTGTGTGGCGTGTGTGGGCCATTTGTGGAGCGTTTGCTTGGTCACTTGGTGCAACGTGAACTGTGTGTTGCGATTGCTTCGTCCGATTTTGCTGCCTGCGAAGATGCCGCCTCCAACGAAGACGCGGAAGTTCTTCACGCTGAAAGATAAGGCTGCAATCATCAGTGAGGTGGAAAAGGGCAGGGAGAAAATGGACATCGCTGAAAAATTCGGCGTTGCGTGCAGCTCACTGTCCACGATTCTGCGCTGATCCGCGCTGATCCAGCGGAGCCGGATGAAGGTTCGCCTGTAGGCGCACTTGATGACGGTACTGGTGACAGCGCAGTGCCGACGTCACTGACCAGTGCATGGGGCGAACTTTGTGCCGTGGCAAAGGAGGTTCCCGGTCGAGAGGCATGAAATTGCTGCATGGTAAGGCCCGCCAAAGCAAACTTACTGACTTTTGGAAATAAAATGTGTTTTTTGTAAATTCTATGTCTTTTCTGTCGCATTCTCCCGCCAACGAAGTTCCCGCAAGAGCGAAATTTTGTGCTTTCCCCGCCGATTTCGTTATCGCGGGTTTCAACTGTAGTGCGCGCCGTCCGGTCATCACCATTGACAGGCGAACAGCACTCTGGTTTGGCAGCACTGCGCACGTCCGCGGTGACGACTAGACGGCGCACGCCATTGCTAACGCTTGCTGCAGTTCGCGTTTCATTTGATGCCGATTGTATACGTGATGTGCTTTCAGCGCTTACTTCGCGTTGAAGCGACAAAAAGCATCGCTTTGTTCACTGTAGCGGTCGTGTTTCCTTAGACCAGGTGGACATAGCAGGGCCTTCGCCCAAGGGTTTTTACACGGCCTCTGTAATTCACCAGGAAAAACACGTCAATGGGCTCTCCTTCCGAGCACAAAATTCAGAGCGAGCTGAGGAAGTAGCGATAGCGCTTGCTGCCGCGGATCCCAATTCGAAAGTCATCATCACGGACTCCCGTAAAGCATGTGCTCACTACTTGGCAGGGGAGATATCCCCCTTAGCCGGCCAAATTCTAAAACGGGCTGCCATTGATCCGACCCCGAAACGCATTATATGGGCTCCTGGCCATCAGGGCTTACGAGGTAATGAGGCCGCTGACGCGGCCGCCCGAGCGCTTACCCACCGGGCTCCTCACCCTGGCTCTTATGACTCGGAGGCCAATACACCGCTTCTGCGGTTCAAAGAAATTCTCTCATATTATCGCGACACTCACCGCCTTTTCCCGGCTCCTGCAAAGGGGCTGAGTAAGGCGGATGAGCGAACTCTAAGGCGCCTGCAGACAGGTACTCTACTCTGCCCTGCAATATTAAAGCACTACGATCCAAACACGGATGGGCGATGCCCACACTGTGGGGAGACCTGTGATATCTTCCACATGGTGTGGGCATGTACTAAAAATCCCGACCTGCCCCCTTCCCCTACCCCTTCACGAGAGACATGGGAGACTGCCCTCCTCAACTGCTCCTCACTGGAGTCGCAACGGGCTCTGGTGCGACGGGCGCGAGACGGGGCCTCGTCATGCGGTGTCCCGTACTAGGGACGCCGACCATGTACAGGGGTCATGCTTTGGCCCCCAAACTCTCTTTCTTTTTCTTTTATAATAAATGTTTTTCACCACCACCACCTTAGACCAGCGTTTTCTAGAGTACGGGGGGTCAAGGGAGTCCTGAGCCCCCTTGTGGTAAGGCTGGGGGAGACACCCCTTGTAAGTGTTCCATCCAAAATTTATTTTTCAAACATATCTGATTTTTTTCTGTCTTTTTTTTTTCGCCTTTTTTTTTCAGTTATAAGAACCGACAACTGGCCAGAACGTGTGATTAGATCCTCTTAGAAATGAAAAGTCCGTGAAATATAGACAGATTCCAGCATCCTTTTCGCGTTGTGAGTGGAAAGTGGAAATTTTAGGGTCGCAGGTTCGGTCCCTGCCCGCCGCAGGTTATATTTTCGTCCACTTTTCTTTCTTCACATTTACATTACATTTACTACTAATAGCATCCCCTATACTTTCCTTGGCATTATTGTCTGTTAGTGCTCATTAATATTGTGCGTAACAAGAAAAACGAGCCCTTAAAATTTCCACTTCTTTCCTTCATGCATAGCGAGGGTCTCGTTCTGGCAGACTTGGAGCTTTCAGGTATAGTATGCGAGAGATTATTGGTCAGCTGCCAGCTCGTAATAGGTTCACGTGCTACGTGACGCCAACAGGCAGAAAAAGAGTGTTCCACACTCGCCGTCATGGCTGCGGCGCTGACAGGCACCCCCACGTTTAAATTCACATATATACCCCATAAAGTGAACGGGGGGATGGCCGCCGCGGTAGCTCAGTTGGTAGAGCATCGGACGCGGTATTCGAAGGTCGCAGGTTCGGTCCCTACCCGCGGCAAGTTATCTTTTCGTCCACTTTTCTTTCTTCACATTTACATTACATTTACTACTAATAACATCCCCTATACTTTCCTTGGCATTATTGTCTGTTTGTGCTCATTAATATTGTGTATAACAAAGAAAAACGAGCACTTAAAATTTCCACTTCTTTCCTTTAGCCCATTGTCAAGTTTTTCTTGGATGAAAACGATTTTCAGTCCATTTCTGGCTTAAATATTAAGCTGACAGCCTTTGCCAATTTTGTACTTTTCGATTTTTCAAAAGTTCGTCAGATTTTGATGAAATGGGGTTTGGGCTTATTTAGTTTGTCTACTTTCGAATGTTTTGTTCAATTTTCCTAAAATTGATTTGAGAGTATCTAAAGTATCTCACAGTAAATTACTAAGAAAAATTGATGTTACGTTCCAAAACCCTACTATTACAAACTGGTTTTCATGTTATTTTCATTCTCGTGAACAATATGTTGAAATTGGTGGCACTAAGTCTCCAGTTTCAGCTGTAAAGTCGGGAGTACCCCAAGGTAGTGTTCTGGGACCACTTCTTTTTCTTTTATTTATAAATGATCTCCCGAATGAAATAGACGTTTCTATCAGGCTCTTCGCAGATGATTGCATCATATATAAAAAAATAGACACAGTGAATGATCAGGTAAAATTGCAAGAAAACTTAGAGAAAATAAGGAAATGGTGTGAAGAATGGCAAATGGTGCTAAACCCTCTAAAAACTGTAGTTATGACAGTCTCTCGAAAGAAAAATTACTTTAACTATACGTATTATATTAATAATCATGAACTTAAAAGAGTTGAACAACATAAGTACCTTGGTTTGATTTTTACGAGTGATCTTCGCTGGAATCATCACATAGATTATGTATGTGCAAGGGCCAACAAGTCTCTCTGGTGTCTTAGGCGCCATTTGCCGTTTGCAACGCAAGAAACAAAATGTTTAGCCTACAAGACGCTTATTAGACCCATCATAGAATATGCTAAAATTGTCTGGGATCCTTTCTCTGTTACCAACATCTCGAAAATTGAAAAAATTCAGCGTCTAGCAGTCCGGTTTATATTCAATAAATATCGTTGGACGGATTCACCATCTCAACTGTGTGCACTAGCCGAGCTACCCACGATTCAGGCTCGAACTAAATACGAAAGACTTAAATATCTTTACCTGATTATTAATCATCATGTTCATATAAGGTATGCCGACTATTTTGATATTCTTCGTCGTGAAACTTCTAGACATCGCCATTCAATGTTCATTCGTGCTCCTGCGGTTTACACTGATTCTTTTAAGTATAGCTTCTTCCCACGAGCCATTAAGGATTGGAATTCTTTGAGCGAAGAAGCTGTTTCATGCTCATCTGTAGATTTATTCTTAAAACACATAGATCACATTCTCGTTTGTAGTTAACAAAGCTTTATTTGTCTGTACTTGATCTAGTGCATTTAATCTTATTATCTGGTTGCGTTTCTTGGTGTACTTCATTTTGTCCCTTTATCTGTAAGTTCTGATTGTACATGTTAATTATGTTCTGATTCTACAATTATTGTTATGTTATTATGTACTGTTTTCCACTCCTGTTATAGCCCTTTGTAAGGGCTGACAGTATCTGTAAATAAATAAATAAATAAATAAATATAGTGACCCTGACCTTTATTTCATTCATTCGGTTCTTTTTAAGTTCATGGAACCGATATCTTGCGCGTTCACTGCAGCGGTGGCGAAACGCTTGGGCGTCCGCTTCCAATACGGGAGGTACCGGGTTCGATCCGTAGTGCCGGCTCGCCACCCACCGGTTTCCAATGGGTACAAGCGGGCTTCGGGGCGGTGCCGCAGTGGTGCGAAGCTCAAGACACTTGGAGGACTCCCAACTTGTGGCATGCGGCCGCCACCCCCCCCCCCTTGTGCGCACACCTATGCTGAAACGCACGCCCGTTCACGCTGGCCGGCGAATGACGCCTTTCTCCTGTAAGCTGGTCCATATGTTGCCCACCTCCATATCGACCCAAAAATTAGGTTCACGCCCAAATTCAAGTAGAGCAGCCGAGCAGGAACTCCCCCCAAGCCTCTCTTGTGGGTAGGGGGAAGGGAGATGGAAGAGGTATGTCGGGGCATACCGCAATCATGCGATAGGTATCGGCCTAAAAGGTATCGGCCAAGGCCTAAAAGCGGCGATTGGAGGTAGCACTATGAATGCTAGTGCTCGCTTATAAACCGAGGGGAGCAGTGCGTTCAGCTGGTTCTCGTGGTGGCGACTCAAGCGAAGGTAGAGGGTTGCCTAGAGGACTCACCTGGTCACAAACGCGTGAGCCAAGCGGAGGGAGTGCCGACCGCGAAAGCCACCACGTTTGGTGGAGACCCGCCGAATCATACGGCTAACCTGCTCGCTAGTGCTCCGAAGACGCGCAATGGTAGAGCCATGGTTGAGAGGAGAGATGTGGAGACCCAATGTGCGGAGTTCTCGGACAACCGGTATCGGGCCAAACGGCAGAAATATCTGAGGTGGCGGTAGAGATGAGACCGACAGAACGGATGATTTGATAGGGGAACACTCCAGGCCAATGAGGCGTAGGTGTCCACAATAAGCGCCGCACGCTGTATGCGGTCTTCAATTTCTGCGGGAGAGCCTGAATAGGTCCAGATGGTGATGTCATCCGCGTATAGAGCGTAGTGTAGGCCCTTGACCTGGGCGAGGAGCGTACCCAAGTAGCACAAAACGGATAATTTGCGTTTTATAAACGTTTCCGAGACGATAAAAACGTTTAGAAAACGTTACGGAATAGAAGCTAAAGGTCTAGAAAAGGTTTTATATCTCGTCTAATGTCCGGCTAGAGTCCGTTTTTAAGACCATCTAGAAAACGTTCTTAAGACGATCTAAAAAACGTTTTTAAGACGATCTAGAAAACGTTTTAAAAACGTTTTAAAAACGTCGCAAAAAATCCCATGTTTAAAACAGATAAAATAACCCATTGCATCGTCTTTGAAAAAGCGTTTTCTAAAGGTTTTTAAGACGATCTAGAAAACGTTTTAAAAGCGTCGCAAAAAATCCCATTTCTAAAACAAAAATATCCCATTGCATCGTCTTTGAAAAGACGTTTTCTAAACGTTTTTAAGACGTCATGCAGGAGCTCTTTTCTTTTAGCTGTTTTCTTTTTGCGCATGCAATTATAATAGTGCACGTTTTTAGGAAGCCCTCTCTGTTATAGTAACTACAGTTACTTTATTCTGTAATTACTATTACAGAGTGAGAGCTCAGTAGATTCACAGACAAAAGTGGTCATGTCATAATTTATTATGTAAAACAGCAACGATTCCTGTACAGCATAGAAACGTAAAAATCACCAAATGAGATATAGCATGCGACTATATAACATTATTCAGAAGTGGCAAAAGAACGCAAAATATCGCGGTAATTAAAATGCAGCTAGTATCCAACCTTGAACACTTTTTGTTGCACGATTCATCATTCGCAAAATTGTTGTCAAAGAACTAACAGTGCAATATGACAAAATTTTGGGACCTGGCACAGCCATTCTGCAATATGTAAGCGTTCGTCTCATTAGCTTTACTTAATCAAACGCAAGGATGAAGTGAAGAGAAATTGTCGAAAAGGGAATGTCGCTGAAGCCAACGACTTAAGAGGACTAGTTTCCGTCAGGAAGGGGCGTACGGTACGGTACGAAGAACTTGTAAAGATCCGGAGAAGTGCCACCCCTTAGGGTGACACCGCGGGCCGCTCCCACGTGGGGACAGTTAGACCTAGCCTAACCGCCGCATCGCAGGCTCTCTGGACAGCCCAAAGTTGTTGCTGATATTCCGAGCTCTTGAGGGCCGAGCTCCATTTCTGCTCTGTGAGGTCCTTATCCCCACGTAACGAGGGGCACCGCCAAAGCATGTGCTCTAAATCGCACGTTCCCCCGCAGCCAGGGCATTGCGAGCTGAAGTCACTTGGGAATAGACAGTGCATGAAAGCAAGATTCGGATAAGAATTAGTTTGAAGCATCCTAAGGATCATCGCCTGTGGTCTCGTGAGCTTTTTGTGTGGTGAAGGAAATATTCTTCTTTCCAGATAAAAATGCTTCGTGAATTCATTAAATGTGAATAAAGTGTCTCGGAACTCTTGAACCCTGCTCTGTGACAAGGCTTCTCCTCCCGCGCGGAGAGTTAGTACGCGCGCTTGAGAGTGGGCGATGTCGTTGAGGTTGGTGAGCGAGTCCAAAGTTTGACCTAGGTGTGCCGGGAACCAAATGATTGTGCGCATAGTTATGGTCCGGTTCTTAAGAACGTCATGTGCCTCTTTCGCTATGGAGCCCGAGGCAAACGCCCTGACTGCCGATCTAGAATCCGAGTAGATTTGCGTCCTGTTATCATCCAAGGGTGCCAAAGCAATAGCAACCTGCTCTGCTTTAGAAGAAGTGGTCCCAGTCAGGGAGGCCGACGAGATTATTTCACCTCTGTTATCTATTGCGACCACGGCATAGTGAGATGAGCGACCATATTGTGCCGCATCTACGAAGCAGACCGATTGAGGATCATCCTTGATCTTTTTCAGGATCGCAATCGCTCTTGCTCTACGCCTTCCCTCATTGTGCTGCGGATGCATATTGCGAGGGATCGGTGCGACAAGAATATTTTCTCTTTGCTCCTCGATGATTGGATGGCTTCTCTCCTCTGCCAGCACTGGATTGAGGCCCAGAATGGCTAAGATTCTTCTCCCTGCCAAAGAGCAGGATAGTCGAGCAAGCTGGGCTGATTCTTGTGCTTCGATGATTTCATCCAGCGTATTGTGCACACCTAATTGAGAAAGGCGTTCTGTGCTAGCCGTCATAGGAAGGCCTAGCACCCTTTTGATGCTTTTCCGAATGAGGGTGTTAAGCTTCTTTTTCTCGAAGTTGTGCCAGGTGTGCATGGCCGCTACGTAGATGATGTGGCTCATGAGAAAGGCATGGAAAATCCGGAGTAAATTGTCTCATTACTAGGGTGTCTAATAGAAGAGGAGGCCTGAAAGGAAGGGGCGTAGCCAGAAATTTTTTTCGGGAGGGGGGGGGGGGGGTTCAACCATACTTTATGTATGTTCGTGCGTGCGTTTGTATGTGTGCGTGTATACAAACGCGAGCAAAATTGAAAATTTTCGGGGGGGGGGGGGTCTGCACCCCCCCCCCCCTTGGCTACGCCCCTGCCGTCAGGGCCCTGACGAAGACAAGCATTCATGATGAAACGTTTCCTCAACGCTTCATCTTCCGCTGAACTTTTTTCTTGTAGGAAGGAGAGAGAGAGAAGGAACAGAGAATAGGCAGGGAGGCTAACTAGCGTCCAGTTTGCTACCCTACTCATGGGAGGAGAATGACGGAGTAAAAATAGAGAGAAAGAGACACATTTGACAGCACACACGCAGAGGAGTGTATCACAGGTGGTCACTCAATTTTGTTGCCTTGAAGTACTGCAGAAGGGCTCGTGTGGTTTTCTGGGCTGATGTGCTATGAAGACAGGCTCCAAAGATCTTTCCTGCGGGAAAAGGCCGACCGTCAAGTCTCCTGAAGGCACACTGGCACACTGGAGAGTCCGGCGATGTGTTTGAAATAGCATACAGCGGCACAAATGATGATCTAAAGTCTCTACACGGTTGCAGTTATCGCACATTGATGAATCTGCCCTACCAATCCGATAGGTGAATGAGTGAGAAGACGCTACACCGATCCACAGCCAACACAGCAACACAACAAAAAGACGTGGACAGTAGAAGTGGACAGGACAGCGCTTACTCCTGCCCACTTCTACTGTCCACGTTTTATTTTCAGTGTGCTTCAACCTAATTTTCCAAACATTAACGTAAACCAGGGGCGTAGCCAGGGGGGGGGTTGGGGGGGTTCAAACCCCCACCCCGAAATTTTTCAGTTTTGCTTGCGTATATATACGCGCGCACATACAAACGCACGCACGAACATACAAAAAGTATGGTTGAACCCCCCCCCCCCCGAAAAAAATTTCTGGCTACGCCCCTGACGTAAAACCAACAGTCCCAACTCGCCATCTTGCTCCAACACAGCATTCTAAGCAGGAAAGGAGGCATGCATCAAGCACCTGGTGTTTGTCTCCCTTCGTTTCAAAACAATCGTCAGTAGCGCTACTTAAGACCACAGTTAGTGGAAATCAACTCCAATGTGTTGAAATCACTAATAACAAAACAAAACTGCAAAATAATATTTGGTCCACGCAGCCAAGAATGCCTAATGAAAAAAGAACGTAAATTGCTTGCAAAATGACTGTTGCTGAAGTGTATTGCTCACAAAATGAAACTTTTAGGAACGTTCTTACAACATGCCTATGTTGGAACATTTCTCGTTGAAAAAAATGTTGGAAAAAGCTCTGGCATCATTGCAGAAGTAAGATAGACGTTGGAAACAAAAGGCGCCATTTTAGACGTTAGCTAAAAATATTTGTGGGTGCAGCATCCCTGTTTCAAACGGCGCCCACTAAAGAAGTAACGGTTTCAGACTTCTAAATGCAGCGTACAAAACTTATCACAGAAATTATGGTCTGACATCCCTAGAGAGCACACAGTTAAGCTTAAATGTGCCATGGCTAGCTGAAAATATGAACACTGTAAAATACAGCGACATATAACAAAAAAATACAACTAAACCAACTGTAACGCGAAAACAAAATGTATGAAGAGAAAACTAATCGAAACGACCACAAAAATTACAATGAATGAGCCACTTACTAAAATGAATGAATAAAAATTAGGAATATGAAAATACCAGCCTGATAAAAAAAAAAAACATCTTTCTTTTATGACGCCCAGTATTAGAAAATGTCAGGCTAAAAGAACAAATTAATATAATGATAAGACACATCAGCTAAAGAAATTGGGACTCTTCCCCATTTTTTACTCAATAAGCACACAGCTGTAAACGCAGGATTCTCAGAGGCAGATCAGTGTATTGCACTTAGTACATCACATTGCTCAGTGTCAAAATATCACAATGTGTGACAAGTCAGTCTGAACACATGGCTTCATGACAGGTACTTGATGGAAATCACTAGGCAATAGCATACACACGAAAGTTGTTGTGCCATTAGCAGCATGGGGCAGCGTTCCACGTCAAATATATAGCCCTAGTGCGGTTTCTTGAAGATGCCGGCAAACAAAGACGCTAAAAAAATTTAACTGCTTTACAAACTGTGACCTTTTGTTTTTGAAAGTTTCCAAGGAAAAGAGAAAAATGTCAATCTCTTCACATCCATCTTTTTTCGTACTAAAACCTGTCAGTCAGCCCATCAAAAAGAAGAAAGTAATAATTTAGTTGGTGTAGCCTTTGTTTCTAAACATCTAGGGCAAGTACCATCTGCAATAAATAGGAGAAAAGATCATTTCAGTATTTGTTATTATACCTATAGGACGGTGTGAAAAGATGAGAACTCGATAACACCGTACGGCGACAGAGAGCGAGCCTGCTATATTTAACCAGGCAAAAGAGACGCGCAAGAGAACCTCTTGGTTCTGCAAAGAGCTGCAGGCTTTACCGAGAAAGGAGGAGGTTAACAGAGTAGGGGAAACACAAATCACAAGTCCGAAAGCGTATCGAGATAGTCAAGGCAGCACTGAGAAAAAATGCCGAACTCCTCCCCGTGAAACGCGTCTTTGACTCTCATGCCCTCAGAAATTCGCAGCTAACAGAAAAGCGTGCCCAGCCTCTCGTTACATGCAGCTATAGTACTGTGGAAGAAACCATGAACCAGTACGCTGTCGCTGCAAAGATTCTCTCATTCACAAACTTCAGTGACACAATAAAACAGATCACAGATGCCGTAACTTCCAACAATGCAGTTTTAAAATTGGGTGCGCGAAGCTTTGCGTTCGTTCATCGCCATTGCGCATGCATTATACGCTACGTACGGAACAAACGCTATCTGTGTATCCCATTGTAAAACTGGCTACTCCGCATGCGTCGTACGCCATCCTCTTGCGTACTCACGTTAAGTGGCGGAAATAGCACATGCGCCCAACAAACGCTATCTTTTTTTTTTTTTTTGAAGTGAAGTGATTTATTATTCTTTACACAAACACACTTATACAATTACCTGGACCGATAGCCAAATAAGGCTACTTTCCGGTCCAGTGTTTAAAAATTAAACAGACAGGTCAATTACACAGTTTAACAGAACGACATTCAATAGTATTCAATAATTAAATCAAACACATAATCCTCATAAACAAAATTTTTCATACAGTACACCTACATTTGTTAATGTAGGTTCATTAGATATCCTGGTTTTCAATGAAAAAGTATTCACTAGAGAGCTTAAAGTTGCGTGCGGTTTTAACCTCTAGGGGTAGGGTGTTCCAAATTTTTGTTCCATTATATTTAATTACTCTTTCGCCGTATATATTATAACACTTAGGTAAATTCAGATTGCCTTTTAGCCCTTTCAGACGCCACCTATGAAGAACTGCCTGTAAACGCGTCTAATCGATACAATATTATTTCAAAGCACTCGATATTATATTGCAACAAAAATAATGCCGTAACACGTTCATTTATGTGTGTTATTAGTAATCATACCTAATTACTATGTAATTAAATATCTATTTATTCTGAAGCCCTTTCTGCTCTCTTTTTGCATAAATGGAATGAAATCTCAGGCTAGAAATATAGTGCAAATTTGTTTTCGATTATGTCCATGTCGAACAAAGAAAAATTATACTTTTTAAGTGGGTCGCGGGAAGCGGCCCGTCGAACTACTCGTCGAATATGATAGTGCCTTCAGCAAAGTGATCATATGCAACATTACGCTGCAAAATTAAGTTCAATGAAGGCAAATTTATTATGCAGGAAGTTCATTTCATCCAAAGTTTGATGTATCTTGCACTTTTTTAGCCCCTAGTCAATACAAATAGCAAATACAAGTGGTCTACACAATTGTGTACACAGCGTCTCAAAGGGTTAGAGCGTGTCTCGTACTACGTGTCGGAAAAGAAAAGACATCTCGAGAAATTGGAAAGTTGGTAGACAAAATGTTGTTAACTGAAATTGATATTTTGTGATTGCATAGAGCCTTTACCGATAACACATGCTGAGTTTGGAAAACCCTATTCTAAAACTGCTTCTTACGCAGCACACGTAGCTTAAGCTAATGTGTATCTTGAAACTACCTCATCAAGCGGCCAAGAAAAGGCAGTTATTTTACTGAAATTAGGTTAACAAATATAAATATGGTTTTCGCTCATGTTTGTTCGAGCATGAACGGAAACCATGACGTGCATTTACGTTTAGACAGCTTTATCATGTATGCTGAATAAATTCCGCAGTAACGTACTGCTGAAACATGTCGCACATGCAGCCCGTGATGCAATGGAACACGCTTTTTCATTGCCATAGTTCTCAAATACTGAGCGCAAATGCAGTAAAAATGAACTTACCTTCAAAAATGACAGAAGCCCGTGGTTTACAGTATCCGCAAATCCACAGAAAACTAATCGCACATCAAAGTAACCACGCCCGTCCCTCGAACATAGAAGAAAGGAAGTTGCGAGAGCGCACCGCGCGCAAGCTGATGAGTGAATTTTTCCGCAGAGAATCTTACGGGATTCTAACCGTCAGTCAGCGTAACAGTCGCTCCACAGAGACATACTTGCATTCGGGTCCACAAGTTTAACACGCAGCGAAGTATAGTTTCTTCGCCTCCACGAACCACGACACAAGCACGATAGCAAAAGAGTGCATGACCGGTGAACTGGACCGCCTATGCCGCGCGGATGGAGACAGTCAGCGCTAAGGCTTTCGTGCGGAAGTTCAGGCCCGTAACTAGGGGGGGGGGTTGAGGGGGTTTTGACCCCCCCCCCCCGAAATTTTTTTGATGCTTTAACTTTTCGGGTGATACTAAAATATTTACACGCCTTCACAGCGACCACCAGCTGCCAAAGTTACACTGCAACTTTCCTGGCATTGCTTCCCTCTTCTTCCTTTCTTCAAACCTACCCTTTTACCAGAACACCTCAGCGCTTCCTCCCCCGCACCTGCCCTATTTGTACAGCTTTGCACTTCGCCCTCGCGTTCCTTCGTCTTTCACCCCGTAGCAGCTCCTTTATTGATTCCAGATGCTTTCCTTGTGCATTGCCGCTGGAGAAGTTATCCGTCTGTGCGGACCGCACGTGTCGGCTTTGGGTTCCTACGAAAAGCGCGTCTCCTTCTGTGAAGGTAAACAGTTCGACAGCAACGGCAACACCAACACGACGTGCGCAAATTTGCCAGGGAACGAAACCCCTAAAGCGCTGGACACATGGTACGAATTCGGATGCGATTCGTCGTACGGCTGTTCGTGCCAACAGCCGCATCCGACAGACGCCCAACAGGTTCCATCAGCGTGCGGAGACGATTCGCACGCCGCACGGGCATCCAACTTGCTGAATGTAGCCGCGCGGCTGCCGCGTCGGTCTGACGGCCGCAGCCAATGGTAGCGCGGGAGACGCCTGACGTCACGCCTCTGGCCCTCTGGTGGCGCGTTTGTTGCTTGTTTGTTTGTTTGCGCGTTTGTTGCACTACGTTCGGACGGCTCCGATCATGAAAAACGTTGGATAAACTTTCTTTCTGACATCAAATAACCCATGACGTTTGAAGTGTGTCATTTGTGCAAGGCGGCGCCAGTTTCCGAACCACTAGCGAGATATCGAGCCGTGATGGAAGGCCACTTCGCAGGTAACAGCCGCACTGGCCGTCTCGGCGAACCGGCCCGCTTCGCTTCCACCGTTGCTCGTCAAATCGAGGCCTACGAGAAAACCAATTACGCATGTAAACGCGTGTCATCAGCGTAAAAGTTTTAATCGTCTTGATAAAAATAAGTGTTCGACGATCAGCTCGCGTTTGATCGCGAACGGCGCTAGCGACAGCGTCCGCCTTGCTAGGCCTACGCTCGGAGACGCGAGTGAATGCGGGCTGTTCAGATGTTTGTCGCTTGCGAAGGCGTAGCTTTATTGGCAATGTTCTTACAGAACGAAGCGTGGCTGCGTAAGGTTGTTTGTTTTGTAGTCAACGAAGAGGATGCGATGTCTTCCGAGCGTGCAAGCCGGGGTGCCGTGTGTGGGCGGAGCCTGCGCGCTGATTGCTCGTTCGCCCCATGTGTTCTGAATCGCCGTATACCGCGTGCGGCGTCGCGCGTCGGATCGGATGCCGAATCGCACCATGTGTCTAGCACTTAAGCGGAAAAACTCAGCGGCGCATTCCGAGGACGCAGGCTGCAGGGTAAACTTTTCTCAAACTGTAGTCCTCGCCACCGAAACGAATCATCGAAGATGACATCTACTGAAAGACTGGCATATCCGAGCAACTTCGAACAACCTTAACCACACGCAAGGAAATCTACCTCTTCTGTGCACAGAAGGTATATGCGCCTCCCTACAAAGCGCACAAAGCGAGGATACAGCCGGCACACAATCCGGCACCAGCGGTCAACTTTCACAGGAGAGAAAAAACGCCGCCAAGCTGGGCTGCGAGCGGGAGTACAAAGGGTGACGTCACAGCCTACAAAGTGCATTTTTGGGGGGTCACGGCTATTTAATTAGCGCAGCCCAGAGAGAATTATGCAGGCGCCCAGGGAGCCGTCTGTGAAAAGGTGACTTTTTCACAGGAACGGAGCAACACCTCCTTTCTGGACTGTACCACGGGAGTGCAAATGTCTCGGCAGCATTCTTGGGGGTTCACGTATATTAAGGGGAGTATGCAGTGCCCATGGAGTCTTCTGTGAAAAGGTCTTTAAGTAGCGTTAATCCAGTTTGCTGCAGCTGGAGTACAATAATGGGCCTGCATGCACACCAGCTGTAGCGGCGTTCAGAAAACACATGCGCCACGCGGGAGCCGGCGCGTTCATCACACTTCTACATTCTAGCCACTGTAAAGTGGATAAGAGAGGAAGAAAACATCGCCCGCCGTTCACGCCAGGCAGTCGAAGCAGTCGCAAACGTCTTTTTGGAGCCACTGGCCACTTCTGTGTGCGTGCACAGGATTGCGGCAGCAAAATGAAAAGACACTCTGCAACAACGAAGCAAAGGAGTCTTGCGTCTTACTTCAAGAAAGTTCCAACCGATGAAGCGGACGGAGAAGAACCGCCTCCTTCGAAGGATAAAACTTCGCCCTCCTCAGCACTGGTGGAAAGCCAAGCACGTCCGAACTTCTGTAGCGACTAAGGAGAATGCACCGGTTTATATGAATCACCTGAGAACGAACACCAGCAGGACACCCATGCGCCGCCGGGAAATGATGGTGGCCGCAGTGCAACTCCAAGTGACCTTTGTTCTACAGTCAACGCTGGGCAAAGTGACGCCTTTACCACTGGGCAATGCCCAAGGAAGGTGAGTGGCATGGCACCTACACATTCTGGTTCGCCTCCCCTCTGTGCGACGAGTGCGAATATTTTCGACTTGGGACTGTTTGTCTCGAAAAGCAATAATGCAAATGATCCAGAGATGACGGAGAAGCTGCTGCTCAATCCGTGGACCCCTCCGGCTAACTATGATTATCCAGCCACAGGGAAAAGGAATCTGAAGTTCCAATCTCACTGAGTAGATCGTTACCCATGGCTTGTTTATTCAGAGAAGCTTCAAGGAGCATTATGCAAATATTGCGTAGTCTTCGCAAGCGAGTGTGCAGGAAAAGGGGAGCACCAGCGCTTGGGCTGTTTTGTAACTAAGGGGTTCACCAATTACAAGAAAGCCATGGACGCCTTTAAGAGCCACGCATCCAGCAGTTATCACGCCATGTCAACAACGCTATAGGAGAACTTTTTAGCAGTCCGGTCCCGCTCACAGCATGACATCTTAACACAACTTGACCACGGCCTTAAAAAGCAGGCGGAAGAAAACCGCAAGAACTTGCTGCCAATAATAGAAACAATCCTTTTCTGTGGCAGGCAAGAAGTACCGCTTCGCGGCACAGACGACTCTGGTCCGATAAATATGTCTGAAGTGCTGCCATTCAAAAATGATGGAAATTTCCGCGCACTGCTTAGGATGAGAGCAAAATGTGGAGATGCCGCTTTGAGAGCTCACATGGAAACATCTCCGGCGAATGCGCTGTACACGAGCCCAAAAATTCAAAATGAGTTGATCACCCTCTGTGGTAAAATCATACAAAGAAAGATAGTTGAAAACGTCAACTCAGGTTCGTGTTTTTCAGTTCTAGCTGACGAGGCCACTGATATATCTCGCACCGCCCACATTTCCCTATGTGTAAGGTACGTTGGACACGACACGTCGGGAGTGCCCATACTTAAAGAAGATTTTGTAGATTTCGTTCCCGTGTACGATCTCACTGGCAAGGCGCTGGCGAGCACAATCCTGAACAGCCTTAGAGGTCATGGCTTTGACCTGAACCTACTTTGCGGGCAAGGATACGACGGCGCGGCATCAATGAGCGGCCACCTTAACGGTGTTCAAGCCTTCATTCGTCAAACAGCGCCCAAAGCGTTGTACGTGCATTGTAGCGCCCACTCGTTGAACCTTGCTCTGCTTCACGCATGCAAACTCCCCAGCATCCGCAACTGTTTGGGAACTGTATCCTCAACCTGTACGTTTGTGAGAGCTTCGCCACAGAGGACCAACCAACTGCGAGACAAAGTAGAAGATTTAACACAAGAAAAAAGAAAATCAGTTCTCTCCTTTTGCCAAACAAGGTGGGTAGAGAGTCACGATGCACTTCAGCGTTTCCTTGAACTGTACGTGCCTATTGTACAATTCCTCGAATATTTGGAAGAAGAGGCCGCGTCATCTGATACTTCATCAAAAGCTTCTCAACTGCTCAATGCCATTACGAAGCCCGAGTTTGTCGTTTCGCTTCAGATCTGTAGCGACCTCTTCTCTTTGACACTGCCACTTTGCAAGTTTCTTCAAAAAATTGACTGTGACTTGGCTCAAGCGTGCGATCACGTAAAGAATGTTATAGACGTTCTTTCCACAAAAAGGGCTAGTGCGGAAACGGAATTTAATAAGATTTTTCTGAAGTCGCTCTCTTTGCTGAAGATCACAAATGTTGAGATGGCCCTACCACGCATCACTGGAAGGCAGATGCAAAGAAGCAACGTACCTTCTGCTATTCCCGAATAGTACTACCGGAGGAATGTGTATTTGCCTTTGCTGGCTGACTTCGAAAATCAATTAAGAGACCGGTTCGATGCCCATAAGAAGGTCGTGGTTGGCCTTAACATGCTGCCGCCGAAATTCTGCGCATCGGCTAGCCTTTCTGATATTGATGATGCAGTGCAGTTTTACCTTGGCGACATTCCTTCGGCTAATGTCATCGAAGCAGAGTTCACACTGTGGGTGAACAAATGCTGCCAGATCGAAGAAAAGAATCGCCCAGCTTGTGCTCTACAGGCCTTAGAGATGTGCAACCACGACTTTTTTCCGAACATCCACAGCCTACTTTCTATCCTGGGGACTTTACCCGTGTCGACGTCGACCCCGGAACGGACTTTTTCCAGACTGAGAAGGCTGAAGAGCTACCTTCGAAATCATATGAACAACGACAGATTGACCGGACTAGCACTGCTCAGCATCCATCGAGAACTTCAAGTGACCCCAGAACAAGTCCTCACAGAATTTTGCAAGTTGCCGAGAAGGAAAAACTTCCTCGTTTAAACTTCCCTCTATGTTTCAAGAGTCGATTAAAAGCTAAACCCAGCTAGCCCAAGCTTCAACCCTTCTATTCTTTCGCAATTACGAGGAAACTATCCAGCAAGCAGAATGTGCGAACGGTAACAAGAAGATCGGAATGTCTGGCGACTTGTTTGTTTGCTTGCATACATGCTGTCACGGACTGCCATTTTTGCGACCCGGCGTAACGGCAAATTAACGGGCGCCGCACTCCCCCGCTGACCGGTGGAACCGTTCGCTCATGAAAAGACTGGCCTTTAGTGCAGGGAAGTACTGAATGGGGTGTTCTTCTTCAAACGTTAGTCGCCGATGTTTGATCCTTTGTACCTACGGCGGCATCGGCAGGGTCGTCAAAGGCCGCGATGCACCCCGAACCAGCTGTAGACTGCAAGACGCAGCGGCTGAAACCAAGGAAACTGACCATTCCCACGGGCAACACTGCTTGTGGACAAGCCATATGAGAGAACCCCAACAGGTTGTCACTCTCGCTCAGTTGAGGACCCTCTCCTAATTAAAAAGGGACGCGGTCAATATATTTTTAGGGTGGAGTTTCTAACAATGAAACGTGCATGATTGGACCCATGTAGAGGTCTCTTTTCCCCCAGGACGAGAATCAGGGGACACGGAGGTCGATTTAAGCGCAGGATTTCGCCTTGCTAAGCAGTCTAGTTGCTGACCAGCATGGTGTAGAAGGAGATCAAGAAGTATCCCTTAAGTGGTTGTGGCTCCGTATCGGCTGGCCACCTAAACTTAGCCATTCGTCTAGTTGTGACGCGAAATTAACGTCTGTAACGTAGGCATCGGTACTTGAATCTCGAGTAAGCTCAACCTGCCCGAGATCGGCTTCAAGCACTAGCCTCCCGGAAACACCAGCGCTGCAACACCGCCGACATCGCAGTTGTGCCAGAACTCTCTCTGACTTCTCGCATCCGATCGTCGTGGACTCAACGCTGCCGGTCATCACAGGTATCCCTTCACCTGTTTATACCTTCGGACTTTCTCATCTGTAGTTTTATTGTTGGTTAGTTTTGTGTAGTTTGTAATACTTCTCTCTTGTAAGCTGATTTATTGATTTTATATGTATTTTGTTAGTTGGTATTAAGTGTTGTACTAGATTCCTCTGCAGTGCTGCAATATCACTAGAGTTTTGTTTTTCCCCATACACGTTTCTGATCTCTTCACTGTCTCTGCTTACGTACGGAACGACCTAACCTGCTGCCATTCCCGTCGCCGACTTCGCGCTGGCGACGCTAGAGTGGCAGCTTGTAACACATACATACCGTTTTTGTACCGCGGTTACACTGTGTTACTTCATCAGGAGCCGTTGGTCGCGGTGTCCCCGGCTTTGGTGGTGCTATTGTCCAAACTTATTTCTTGCTTTAACCAGAATTTGAGGTTGACATACCAATTTCTTTTTATTTGGGTACAAATAATTGAAAAGTACAATCGAATTATTACAAGTAAGCGATGTACTTGTTTTATTCACGAAAATAAGCCAGTATAAATCTTTAAAAATGGCAGCCATTCTACACGCAACCCCCCCCCCCCCCCCCCGAAAAAAATTCCTGGGTACGGCCCTGCGGAAGTTAGACCGTTATCGCTGCGAGTAAATTACGTAAAGTTTACTGGTTAACGAACCTTGAAGTCTTCATTATTGCTGATGCAATGTAGACACCATACGCCTTTATCCTTTTGCGCGTTACTTTCTTTATCGCAATGAGGGATGGCGTGCGCAGGCTCGAGTTCAAATTTCAATTCGCGGTGGTTCATGCATGCCCATGCATGAATGGGCCAAGTGGCGCGCGGTCCGCTACTGGGCGACAAAACGTCTTATAAAGTGCGTCTTCTAGACGTCACGAACAAGACGTTTTTAAAACGTCGAAATTCGCTTAGGATCGAACAAACGTCTTGAAATATGCGTTCCAGACCAAAATGGTCCTAAAAAATGCGTTTTCTAGACGTTATCAAAAACGGATATAATACGGATTTTCTGTGACGTTTTTAAAATGTCGAAATTGGTTTAGAATCGAACAAACGTTTTGAAATATACATTGCAGACCAAAATGGTCTTTAAAAATGCGTTTTCAAGACGTTATCAAAAACGGATATAATACGGATTTTCTGTGATGTTTTTAAAACGTCGAAATTGGTTTAGAATCGAACAAACGTCATGAAATATACGTTGTAGACCACAATGGTCTTAAAAATGCGTTTTCTAGACGTTATCAAAGACGGATATAATACGAATTTTCTGTGACGTTTTTAAACCGTCTAAATTGGTTTAGAATCCGTTTTATCCAATTTATCCCTAAAAAAACGTTTTCTAGACCATGTGTGCTACCTGGGTACTTCCTACCCAGGTAGCACACATGGCCTAGAAAACTTTTTTTTAGAGATGAATGGGATAAAACGGATTCTAAACCAATTTAGACAATATAGGAGCATGGCTAGATTGAAGAGGAGCGGTGAGAGCACCGCTTCCTGGGGACCGCGGGTGCCTAATGTATACGCCTAGTGCGCGCCAACGGAAGCGGCATAGGCGGCGAACTCGGTCATTACTCTCGGGAAAGCAAGCAGACGGCCGCCGTGGTTTCCTACGTCGTTGTACGTGTGTTTCCGCTTTGTTCACGTTTCCGTAGTGAAATAAGCAACGTTCGTCATATGTATGGTGGCCGAAACTTTAAGGGATGTCGAATAACAATTGCTGTGGAGTGGAGTGCTCAAACACCTACAAAAACGCGCCCGGAACACGGTTTTACTAACTTACCGCAAGGCCTTCTGAGCAAGAGCAACGGAAGCAATGGATCGCCGCTGTTCGTTGGCAAAAGCGAGCCGCTTCGTCATTGTGCGAGTTAACACGTCGCTTCTTGTTCTAATGCTTTCGTACTGCCATATCGGTGCTCGCTGGATGCACTCGATCATGTTGACACTGGTAGACGACCAAAGTTATCAGCCTGAGCATGTGTTGGTTCGTTTCGACCGCCGTGCCCCCCAAGGGCACTTCGCTCAAACGTTCTATATTTCAGAAGTGTTGTAGTTCGGGCGAGTTGGTCATCCATGAACTTAGCTTGTACTAGCGTGGTACATGTACCGCGCTATTACAAGCTAAATTTTATTTTTATTCTTTACAGAAACAGAAATGCAGCAATGAAAGAACAAGAAGTGATTGAGACGTCACCTTTGTAAACAAAATAAAGCGGATGTTCACCACGAGCTGCACCTCATAGCTAGGTCTTGTTACGCTGGTCTGCGCGACGCACCTTTCATATTCACCGTCATGACGATTCAGTCCAAGCGGACGTTCGTTCTCCTCCGCAGTCGGTCATCACATGTCTCCTCGGCGACTCTCTTCAAAACTTGTCACTGCTCCAGCGGCGTCATCTCTTGATACTTTACTCACAGCATTAGATCATCAAAAACCGCGTCTTCTGCGGTCGAGCGAACGATGCTATCACTAGAACGACACAACTTCTCCGCTGACTGACTCCTCACTGACTGACTCTCCGTCGCCGCGCACTTGCATCTGCTTGCATTGCCTGTATCAACTCGCGCCTGGTTTCGGGAAGGTGCGTATGATTCGTCTGTGCGTAGCACAGCGAAAGCTAGGGAAAGGGCTAGATCATTTCACCGATTCGTCTGCGGAATCAGACGGCGCCGCTGGCGCTGCTTTGCTTTCTCGAATATTCCGATCTTTCGCGTGCGTTGGCTGTGTCGGTGGCGTCTTCTGCGGAGAGGGTAAGGGGCGCGCTTTCGGCGCCTTTTTATACTTGTTTTTTCGATGCGCGCGCTCTGTCGCGCACGAACCGTCGGCGCCAGGCTTTCATGCCATCGTTCGAAACTGCCACGTGCGCTTAGTTAAGCGCTCGTTTGTGACAAACATCGTGCACAAGTTCACTTTCGTAGAGGCCCGCGCCTTTCCTGCAGCTGCCAGCGCAGAATTAGTTGTCTGGCACCCGCACGAAGGGGAAATAGCAGCTGTGAACTTCATCCATCTCCTCGCAGCAAAGCTGTGCAAAGCGCTGTCGTCTGCTCGGCTTCCCGCACGTACTGTCGGCGGCGCCCGCTAGGTGGCTATCAGTGGCGCCTCTATTAGAGTGCCTCGATGCGCGCGCCCCCGCTAGAGTGGTGTCAGCTTTTGAAAGGGCAGGTGCCGCCTCCTCGGCCTTGGCGGCAGCGTGGCCGCCATTTTGAATCCCCCGTCCGGTCACTTGTGCGTGGTGCGTGTGCTGTTTTTAGGTCGGTGCTCGTTTCCCTCCAGTTTTATGCGCTCGCTACCGTCACCATGGCCGGGTGTTACGTGCCGCAGTGCACCAGTCATTCCAGAAGCGCTGGAAGCTGTATCGTTTTAGGAGATACGAGGTTTCTTTGCACAGTAAAAATCAAACGTGACAAGCGGCATCCGAAGAACAGATTATGCACTTGCAGCGTAAGTTTCCGGCCGGTATTTCGAATGCACATGCCAGGATAACTTCTGCCGGTGTTAACCTTGCGTAATAAATGGACACACTGATATCAGCTACATGCTTAAAATGCTTTGGTTCACGTGAGCATGAATCCTGCATTTTTCTTCGCAAACATTCTTTACTGCACTTGGTTGGTCCTGTATCTGCCTTTGATAATTGCTGTCGCTATTTTTGTGATTTGAAATGTATCATGAAATATATTATGCGTGTTTGTCTGCAGATCAGATCCTTCTTTTTTCCTAATAATGATTATTTGTGAGAATTTACGTCCCAAGAACCCCGATATGATTATGAGAGGCGCCGTATATAGTGAACAGCTTCCGAAATTTTGACCATCTGTTGTTCTTTAACGTGCACCTAAATCTAAGTACGCGGGCCTCTGTCATTTCACCTCCATCGAAATGGGGCCGCTACGGCCGGGATTCGGTCCCGCAACCTTCGGGTCACCAGTCAAGCACCATAATTAAAACCACGGCGGGTTCTTGTTTTTCATATTCCTTTCCGTGTTTCAAGTACGCCTTCCTGTGCTGGTCTGATGCCTATGTATGTATGTGTGCAGTTAAATGTTTTTATCCCTCCCTGTTTCTGTGTTTCAAGGTTACATTTCCGTCCTGTCTTAAATAATTACGCAGTTCCTGTTTTTTTAATCATTTACGATCACTGTGAATCAACTAGTGGCAGTTGTGTTTTCGTGTGTAATTTGCGTTTTATTTGTGTAATTGCTTCTGTCAGCGCAGCATTAATGAGCACAAATAAATGGCCTGTACACTGGATATTATCGCGCGCGCGCGCGCGCGCGCACACAAACACACACACACACACACACACACACACACACACACACACACACACACACACACACACACACACACACACACACACACACACACACACACACACACACACACACACACACACACACACACACACACACACACACACATTCAGTATCTTATTTCTTTGAGCAAGCATAATTTATTTATTAATAATGTAAGCCCTGAAGGCTCATACAGGAATGCGCATACAAACAGTTCTCGCGAAGCGTCTATACAAAGAAGACGCATGAAAACAACAAGACGGGGAAGCATTGTGTACAGTAGACACGCTATATCAGTAAAAAATACAAGAAACAAAGTCAAGTTGTACAATGAGTACGTCATGGAAAACCAGTTAATGAAATAAAAACTCACAGGCTCCCTTATGCGTTCACTTAAGACGGCTCGAAAGCGAAAGCCATCTTCTTCTCAGTTTTTTGCGCACAAAGCGCGGTTTTGCATTG
Source organism: Rhipicephalus sanguineus (assembly GCF_013339695.2). NCBI lineage: Eukaryota > Metazoa > Arthropoda > Arachnida > Ixodida > Ixodidae > Rhipicephalus > Rhipicephalus sanguineus. Next base: position 166,873,649 of record NC_051180.1, on the reverse strand, counting down.
CCTCCAAGATCGGAGGCACCTTACCTGGTTTTGCACTGCCTCCGTGATCTGCCCACTTTTGACCAAGCTACGATGTCATGTGATAACGGCAGCATATGACGTCACGCCAAAACTTGTGAAGTCATGATTACGTCATATGGTGACGTCATCGATGATTTTTTGCATCCCTCGTCCTCAACGTCGGGTACGCTGACGCCGTAGACGCGGGACGCCGACGGTGAAATTTCGCGTTTGATGAGGCATTTAAGGCTTTCGCCTTAAAAAATACGTCCGCCACGGTGGTATAGTGGTGACGGAGCTCGGCTGCTGACCCGAAAGTCACGGGTTCGATCCCGGCCGCGGCGGTCGCATTTAGGTCGAGGCGAAATGCTAGAGGCGCGTGTACTGTGCGATGTCAGTGCAGGTTAAAGAACACCAGATGGTCAAAATTCATAGAGCCCTCCACTACGGCGTGCCTCATAATCATATCATGGTTCTGGCAAGTAAAACCCCAGATATTATTATTAATAAAAGAGACAAAAACGACGCCGTGCATCTGCCGCACAAAGTGTAAAACAGTATTGGAAACACTCAATAATTTGGGCATGCGAGAAAACCTGCAGATACAGAAAAAGAAGCTGCAGATACAAAAAGAAGGGAAAACGCACTGATACTGCGCGCATGCAAACTTTTACGGCATACTCAACGTATTCATCGTTTTGATAAGGACTCAAGCTGCAACTCGAGTGCCGATACAGTAGCGGCTACATATTGTGAGCAAGAAATGTTAGCAATAGTAATGATAAAGAAGCTTTCGTTTCATTTTGGCAGGATATGCGCACCATAGCCCCTCGGCCCTTTATTCTGTGTACAATATGTATGATGCCATTTATAACAAACGAGTAAATTGTTTGCAAACTTAGCAAAATGAGCCACCTTAGTCGCGCTTAGGTAGCTTCGCAACACTAAATTGTGTGTGTTCATATGCATATACTGCTGCTGCTGACATGTATACAAATACTTTAAACGATTGTTTGTGTACTTGGAATGCAGAGCTTACGAGAAAATTAAGTGAGGCTTTAGACTTTGTCGTTTCCGGCGTAAGGAAGAGGATTGGTTTTCAACATAACGGAGTCTACGTAGTGCATAACACATGCACAGGCCGTCAGCTTACATGAATTACATGCTTCCTTAATAAACATTTAGGCAACAACAGCAATAAAAGCTGCCCAAGCTTCAAAACAGAAAAGAAAAAGAGAAAGCTCACTAGCGTGCACTTATTTCCGGACGTATCCGCCCACCACAAGCGCTATGTGTAGCGCGTTTCGCATACTGCCGAGCGGCGGCGGGATTCACAATGGCGGCCGTCGTAGCAGACGACGCGCCTGTCCTCACCCTCAGCGGAGCGCGCGGGCATCAAGGCACCCTAGCCTCTATAGGGAACCCAAGCTCAAGTTTGCGGCGCGACGACAGCGCCACGCCAGCCGCGCTGCGGTTCTGTCGGAAAGCTCTGGAGCTCATGCGCGGCCGACTCAGCCCCTTTCACGGTAGCGTTAGCGCACGTTCGCACGCGTTCTTCTCTCGGTGCGGGTAAGTGGGGGGCCGTCAGCTGGGTACGTTGAACCGAGAGGCTTGCTGTGTGAAGCTGCGCATTTCAGCGATGGCAGAAGCGACCCCGCGGAAGCGCAAGCGTGGTCCGAAGTATTGCGGTTTAGCGGCCAGCCACAACAGTGCAGACAACACCAAGGCACGCGATTCACGTGTTAAACTGTTTCGTTTCCCGGGCGTGTCGTACGAGAAATAAAGGCGGCAAGCGTGGATAGCTGACAGCGCTGTCTCGCCTTCTATTTTGGCTGTCTGAGTTCATCGCTTTCATTCGTTCCGACTACCTGAATCGGTAAGTAACGTGGCGCATGCACGCAGCGACTACATTAATGATTACTCGCTGTCTTCTCGTATTGTTAAAGTCCAGTTACGGTTGTAGGTGAAGCAACTTTGTGTTTTGATTCCCCGTGTTTGTGAGACCTACCAGTCGTTGTTGAACGTTCACATTCGCGTTATACCATTAGCATTGCGCGGTTGGTTGAATTCAACTGAACTCGGCACATCGTCAGAAGTTTGGCGCCTGCATTTCACGCGTCAGGAAGGCTGCTTTATCACGCCGGAACGGACGTCTGTGCATTTGCATCAAGCTTTGACATCGTTCTGCAGGTTTGCTTTGTTTTTGCCACTTTATTAGGGTGATATATATTTAAGCCGCTAAATATAACTGGCATTTAATACATGCTTTGCAATTGCAACCTCGAAGTAACCACCTTCTGACTTTGTGCGATTTTCTAGCCGCGTTCACGCAGCAGGTTTTATACGCCTGTCAAGTCGATATCATAAAAAGAGACTGCAAGCATGACGCGAGAGCCGAAAAAACGAGGCGAGCACTTCATCTTGCTTCACAATGGTTAAAGCTCAGCTAGCTGCCTCGCGTCTTAATCGGCGGGTGATTCTCCAGCGGCACGGAGGACTTGACTCTAACCTTCTCAGGAAGCAGTGCTATGGCCGTATAATCTTTTTTTCGCACGCCGCAAACGTTTGTTCACGAAAGTACACGGCTGCTACTGTAAGCATGCCATATCAAAACAACAAACACGTGGTTCGTAGTCCACGCCGCAGAACATCGATAGCGTGTACGGTTTCATTTCGGAGTGCATGTGGACTATTATTCAACTTTAACATGACAGAGTGAGACTTACCTCGAGGTATACGTCCTACACGGTGTAATCGCGACTTGGGAAATGCATTTCGCTTTGAGTTGGGCCTCGTTGTTATCGATCGTCTGCTCTTCACCGTTAACGTGGTTGACGAACCTTTCTCATTTTATCAAGTTCGCTTTTCGGAAGTGCCAGTCAAGCTTGAAAATCCTTTTGAAGCCGCACTGCAAGCGGTACATTGTGAGGCGGCGCAAATGCACCGCGAGAGCTCTGCACGTGCAAAGCGAGCGGCAACGCGGTGGAGAGAAGGGAAAACGCGCGCTGCTAACACCCCAGTTTCTCTTTTTCTGCCAGAGATGGCGCTGCCTGTCAAGAGCAGCAGCGCCGCTAAGCGTTGCTTGGGAAGCCTATAGGCGGTGCACAAGGCGTATACGGACCGTGTACGGCAGAGTCGATGTGGATGAAAACGGTGCGGTGTGAGAGGAATGAGTAGATGTACCCGAAAGTCCTAGAACCAAACTTTGTGGTGCTAATATTGGTAAGGATGCTACTGTGTTTCACGTTGTCGAAGGCGCCTCGGAGATCAAGGGCCAGGATGGCTTTGTCATTGTGGCGCATAGTATTAGGTACAAGGACATCCTGTGCGGACAGATCATGCGGAGAGGCGGTCGCGGACAATGGTCTCCATGAGTTTGCCCGTGCAAGAGGTGAGCGAGATGGGGGCGCAACGCCTCACTGCTGACGGGTTTACCGGGTTTGGGAATGAATGCGACCACCGAAGTGGTCCATTCCGTGGGTAGGGTTGCGCCCTTCCATATGCTGCGTTGATCAAATGTAAGAGTGAGAGGTGTGCTGAGTCAGGATCGAAGGTTGGCCAAGCGAGTGACTGTATAATGCAATCCCTGCCTGGTGCAGTACCTCGCTTCATTTTAGCCAAGCCACGCCACGGTGGTCTAGTGGTTATGGCGCTCGACTGCTGACCCGAAGGTCGCGGGATCAAATCTCGGCCGCGGCGGCTGCATTTTCGATGGAGGCGAAAATGTTTGAGGCTCGTGTATTAGATTTAGGTGCACGTTAAAGAACCCCAGGTGGTCGAAATTTCCGGAGCCCTCCACTACGGCGTCTCTCATAATCATATCGTGGTTTTGGGGCGTTAAACCCCGGATATTAATTAATTAAATAATTCATTCATTCATTTTAGCCAACGCCGCCCGGAGATCGGGAAGCGTGAAGGGGGCGTCGAGTTCGGTGTTGTGGAGCCCGGAGCAGATGTACTCGGGGCTCATGGGGTCGACGGTACGACAGAGATAGTGGTCGCAGAGGTCGTTCGCGAGTTGGCTCGTCGGGCCCTGGTAGGCATAGTAGGCGCGGCGAAGCGCACGTTGGGTTTTCCCATGGGTGGATCCAGAAGGCTCCGAAGGAGTCGCCACGTATTCTTAGAGCTCATCTGGCCTGCAGCCTTCATGCAGGTATCGACCCAATTCGTGTCCGCGAACTGGGCTGAGTAGGCAGCTGCTTCTGTGGTAAGCGCTTCTATGCGGGAGCGAAACTAACGATTCAGCTTGGATCGTCGTCAACGGCGGGTAAGGCTGTGGCGTGCCTCCCAGAGGTGGTGGAGGTGAGGATCCACTGCAGGGGCTGATGTGGAGGTGTAAGTGTTTCGGGTGTATGATTGCTGTGTATGGAGGGCGTACGATGCCCATGCCTGGTAGTCCTGCGGGAGGCGGTCCCACCCCGACGATACAGAAATGTACTTGACCGCTTCTCTCCGGCTCACAGCCTACTGTATTCACCTCCTCTCGCCCTCCTTTCTTCTATCGTGTGCTGGTTAACCGTCGGCGAAGTACACGTGGGGCTTGCGTGCTATATTGCGTTATTATATATATTTTGGTGTGTATACTGTTGCATTTGTCATGTCATAATGGCGAGCAATCGCAAGAGGAGCGCGGTGTGGACGTTGTTCACAAAACATTCGAAAACGAAGACTGCGAAGTGTCTTAAACGTGATAAGCAGTACTAGGAGCCAGCGATGGAAACTCGGAAACTCGAGATGCTTGTGTTGTTTGATAGTCCTTCATGCGGGGGCACTTCTGACCGATTATGACTAACGAATGTTGCCTTTAACCCTTTGAGACGCCTTGCGCACAATTGTGTACATCAGGCATGTAGCCAGAGTTTTTGTTTTCGGCGGGCGGGGGGGGGGGGGGGGGGGCGGGGCCAGGCCTAATTGTACGAAAAAAGTTGCCCGGGAATATAGAAGGCTGGAGGAATTTATATTTGTTGCAGGTTGGACATGCAGGGGCAATAAAACAAAAACGGGAATCCAGTGCAGTGATCAAAAAGGTATACAATGTAAGTCTCTTAATGATAAGTCCATCAATATGCAAATATACATATGTAAATCATATACAGAAATATAATAAATCAATACACAAATATACAACATACAAATAAGCACGTAATATAGAAATATTACAGAAAGTATACATGAAATGAAGTGCTACACAGGCAAGTTACAGCAAACCAGAAAACACTCTGTACTGTGCGCTTGGCCACTGATATGCTTTCAATGGTGACGAAATGAATGAATCTGGGACTGGTAGCGCTACTGTATTAATCAGATGATACTTTCTATTTGTGACACAAAGTCAGATAATGAATTCGCGTTAGTAACCGAGGGATCTAGACAGTTCCACTCCCCGACAGAACGCGGAAAAAAAGAATGCTTGAAAGTGTCATTGTGGTAACAGTACTCTTTTAGTGTGTGTGAATGTTTGCGCCGGGTTACGCGAGACTCTGATGTATGCATTTATAATGATGTGTCAATATTATAATCGTTTTGAAGTAGCTGGAAAAGAAATTTCAGGCGCTCCTGCTTTGCTCTAATCGCTAGTGTATGGAAGCCACGGCTTGTTAGCATATTTGTGGGAGAATCAGTGCGTTTATATTTGTCGCAGATGAATATTGCAGCCTTCCTCTGTACATTTTCTATTTCTTTTATATTAGTGACTGTATAACGAAACCGTACTGTGTTGGAACAGAGTGGGCACGGAGGTACGCACCGAGACGGCATGCTTTAAATTCCACGCTTCTGCCTTTTACAGGCTTACCTGGCTTCCCTCCTGGTGCTGCATCCATCGCTGCAAGTTTCGCCGTGTTCCACGCGTGTATGGCGACTTCCGTCCCGCAGTCGTGGTTAGCAGCTGCCTGACTTCCAGCACGGAAAGAAATCAAGCTCTGGTGCAAGCATCATCGCCCCAGCCATTTGCGCATGGCCCTTTTCTACGATGACGTAACTACCAGCACAGGACTTAAGTGGATGGCGCTGCAACAGCTTCTTCAGTGGGCACGAAGGCACGCACCGAGACGGCATGCTACAAATTCCACGCTTCTGCCTTTTGCAGGTGTGTAAGCCATGCTCCCTGTATGCTAAGAAAAGTGATAGCCGGTGTTTGATTCTGCTTCCATGCCCGGACGTGCTTGCCGACATTGCATGCGATTGTTTTAGATGCGAAGCAGCTTTTGCTCGGGGCTGTGTCCGTCGTCGGTGGTGGCGTCCGCGCTACACTGCGCATGCATCTACTCTCTCTCCCCCTCTGCTCCTTTACGCAGGTGTTCGGTCGCCATCTCTCCACTCCTCCCCCGCGCTGCACCCGCGCAGCCTCTCCTCCCACGTGATGCAGCCGCGCCGCAGCAGAATACATCCTGTAACCCACTCTCTCCTCTCCCTCCCCCATTTCATGTGTATATAAGCGCATACGCTCGGTCGGCTTCCGTCATTCTCGCTTGGTTCTCGTTCAGATGAGCTGTAAGTTCAGCGTCGGCGCCACTCGTTCACTCGGCGCTAACGGAAAGCAACGCGCAAACACAACGTAATGATATAAACACTAAATACAAACCTCACCCACTAACGGAAACGTCGAGTGAACGTAACGGAAACTTGGTGTGCGCCCCCAATGCTGCTTCGCATACCCTCATGGTTCCCTTGAGTGGGAGACGGTGTAATTATTTTTCGATGCTTTCCCTGTTACTTCTTTCTGGTGATATCGAAGCTAATCCGGGCCCTGACAGGCGTACTAAGCCCTCGCTCGATATGGATTCAGTGCCTGATGATCCCTCCGAAAAGATGACAGTCATATTTAACCTCATTTAGGACCTTCATGCCCAGTCAACTCAGTCAGCCAAAGTGCAGAACACGTTAGCAACCGACGTGAAAGAAATAAGGACGAGCCAGAAGAAAATCGAAGCTCAAGTTGCGACGATAAAGAAGAGACTTGATGAATTAGAAGCAAAACCTAATTCTATCGAGCACTTAGAGCACGCTGTTGATAGCGTGGAGGCATCGGTGAGGTCGTTTGATAACCATCTTGAAAACTTGGAATCTCGCCTAAACGAACAGGAGGACCGTTCCCGGCGCAATAACGTAATCTTTCGAGGTATTCCAGACTCTCAGGAACCGTGGCAACTGAATTCAAGATAAAGTCCATTCTAACAAGTACGCTTGATTGATGCACTAGAAGACAACGCTATCTAGCGCGCTCATCGGTTAGATTCGTACGCACCAACCAAATGTCGGCCTATAATTGTTAAATTTTCGGACATCAAATCTAAAAAGTGCTTTCTGCGAGAGCAGCACTTAAAGAGAAAGATATAAGTGTGAACGAAGATTTCTGTGAAGCTACACTTGATGTGACACGAGTTTGCTAGAAATCAACCTGGCGTAAACACATATCAAGTGCGTTGCAAAAAGGTAATCATGAATAAGAAGCAGTACATCTACGACTCGATAAGCCAATGCGTAAAAGAAGTCGAGTCATTGCGAGCGCCCGCAGCTACGGCAGGCAATACAAAACATTCTTCGCAGTACGCATCTGATACCCGGCAGTCCAATCGTTCTGTGAAATAGGAACGCGACAGGGCCGGCAAACGTGAACTACTCAATACATCCTTTCTTTTTACTAACATCAGAAGCATTATCAACAAACGCGCTTTATTGGATTCAGAAGTTGATACATGCGAACCGGATATAATCGCATTGACAGAAACATGGCTTCAACCGGCAATCGGAGGCCATGAAATATTTGTCAACTCACGCGATTTTTCTATTTACCGCTGTGACCGCGTTAATCGTTCTGGTGGTGGCGTGCTTTTGGCGATAAATAAAAGGTTGCCTTCCGATTGCATTCAAACTGCATCCAGTTTGGAGATTGTATGGGCAGTCGTAACCCTATCCTATCAAAAAAATAATTCTGGGGGTTTGTTATCGCCCCCAGAGTTTTACTACAACGTTTGTGTGTGATTTGCATGATGCAATTAATAGTGTTTTATCCCGTTTCACCACACTGCCAGTTTTCCTACTTGTGATTTCAATATGCCTAACCTTTTGTGGAAAAATGAACCCGTCACAGTGTACCCAAACTCATCTATGGCACAAGACTTCTTAGAGCTGTGCAGTACATTTTCTCTCACACAGTTGATTAAAGAACCAACAAGGATAAAACCATTTGTTTCAAATACACTTGACTTATATTGACTACGCGACCCGATCTTGTTTCTGAAGTAACGTGCCTGCCAGGAATAAGTGATCACAGCCTACTCTCGTTTAAAGTATGCCTTGAACAACCTAAAACGGTTAAAACGATCAAGACATTAAGAAATTACAGCAAGGCCGACTTTCTTACCATCAACAATGAACTTGCTGTATTTCTTGATGATTACTTAAGTGATTTCGACTATCGCAACTTTCAGTCGAACTGGAGTATCTTTCTTGCTAAGGTTGTGGAATTAACAGATGAGTACATCCCTGCTTACGCGATCTCCTTCAAACTAAAAAAAAAAACCGTGGTATAATCATCAGCTAAAACGCTTGTCTAACAAAAAGAAGCGTCTATTCAAATCGGCTAAACTTAGTAATAGAAGGGCTCGTTGTTCAGCTTACAAACAGAGCGCTGATGAATCCGCGCAGGCCTTAAAAGTTGCCAAAAATCGTTTTCTAGGCAACACCTTACCTACAATGTTGTACTAACCCTTAAAAATTGTGGCGTGTGATCAATCCTCAAGACAACGATGTAATAGTTCTTAACGATCTTAGCGGTGACGCTGTACCGAACGACCAATGCTCCAACATACTTAATGATGTTTTCTAAAAAAAAAATTTTCTTTACCCACCACCTCCATTGCTCCTCATGTGCAAGCATATGACTACGGTGATATATGTTTCCTGTCATTTTCAGTTACGATGGTGTCGCAAGCATTATTAAGTCGCTATAAAACCATCCTCGGCATCGGGTAGCGATCAAATAAATGTCAAGTTTCTCCAAAGTACTGTCTGTTATTCATCCATAATACTAACCAAAATTTTTCAACAGTCTCTCGAGAAAGAGAGGGAGAGGGGGAAAAAGAGGAGAAAAAAAAACTTGCCCCAATTTCCCCTCCCCAGTGCTGGGTAGCAAACCAGATGCTAATATCTGGTTAACCTCCCGGCCTACCTTTTTTCATCTCTCTCTCTCTCTCTCTCTCTCTCTCTCAACAGTCTCTCAACGATGGTGTTCACCCATCTGAGTGGAAAGTCTGGAAGGTAGTTCCAATCCATAAATAAGGTAATAAGCACTCTCCTTTAAACTACAGACCAATTTCTCCCACTAGTATACCCTGTAAAATATTAGAACACATTTTGGCTTCTCACCTCGCAAACTTTTTAGAGTCACACCCATTTTTCACTCAATCGCAGCATGGATTTCGCAAATCATACTCTTGCAAAACTCAATTAACACTTTTCGTACATATACTAAAACACCATTCTTGACAACAGCTCCTTGGCCGACTGCATTTTCCTTGATTTTTCTAAAGCTTTTGACAAGGTGTGCCACAAACTGCTCATTTATAAATTACGACTACTTAAACTTGATCCCTGTCTTGTAACCTGGATTGAAAGTTTCCTTACTAACCGCTCACAATTTGTCTCCGCTAATGGAACTAATTCCGAAGAATGTGCGGTACATTCTGGTGTACCACAGGGCTCCGTCCTTGGCCCGCTTCTTTTTCTAATCTATATTAACGATTTGCCATCTTACGTCTCCTCATATGTTCATCTGTTTGCCGATGATTGTGTAATTTTTCGTGAAATAACTGGACCTAACGACGTCGCCCTTCTTCAATCTGACCTTACTGCAGTCCTTAACTGGTGCAACACATGGCTCATGGAATTAAACAGTAAAAAATGTAAAGTCATGCGTGTATCAAGGAAAATCACTAGTTTACCTGTTTGCAACCAATAACACACAATTAGACAGTGTCACCTCATACAAGTACCTCGGAGTTCATATCAGTAACAACCTAACATGGAATACTCATATTTGTTTGTAACGCTAATCGCATGCTCGGATATCTTCATCGTAACTTCACAAAATCACCTTCTCCTGTCAAACTAATGCTGTATAAAACACTCGTTCGCACTAAACTCGAATATGCCGCATCGGTTTGGGATCCATGCATATTACAATAACTTGGTGCATTCATTAGAAATGGTACAAAATAACTCTGTTCGCTTTATAACTTCTAATTACAATCGAAACGCGTGCATCCCACTAATGAAATCTAACCTTAAATTACCTTCACTTGCTTCTCGTCGTACAATGCTCCGCTTAACCCTTTTTCACAAACTTTACCACCATTCATACGTGATTTGCTAATACTTTCGCCGCATTATGTTTCTTGACGTTTAGATCATGCTCATAAGGTTGGCATCCCATTGTCTAAAACTGAATCATTTCGACAATCATACATACCACGCACATCAAATGGTTGGAATTGCCTTCCCGCGCATCGCTACAACTTCAGATCATGACACATTTGTGACTGTATTAACAAATTCTTTTAATACCTTGTAGTAGTTTTCATATCTTATAAGCCATATTTGTATAAATAAGAACATGTCACTGTTACCTGTTGTATTGAATTGTAACAGCGATTATTGTTTATTAAGAAACATTGCTCTTATTTTTTACCAGAATGTATCCTTCTATTTGCTATTTTCCTATGTGCCATATCGATATTTGCTATTTTTCTATTTTTTGCCTATCATAAACTGTTGTGTGTAATCAGAAACATTGTATTGCCTCTTTATACTTACAAACTTGTTCGTTTTTGTTTTTACCACTCCCCTCTGGAATGTCTGTTGACCCTGAGGGTAAATAAATAAATAGCGTATTCCAATACCGGTCTAATGTAGGAGGTAGTACAGGCTTGGTGGATTGAGGGGCCAGCCGGAGGCACCTGCGAATATAAAAGAGCTTGAGCAGAGCAACTGAAGTAATATTGGAGATGTGCGCATCCAATCGGAGATCTCAAGCAATCGTGACACCTACATATTTTTTGTTAGGGGTGTGCGAATAGTGAAATTTCATCTCGAATCCAATTCGAATCGAAGAGTGCCGAACAGTGGCCAGAAATGACGAATATATTGAATACAAATGATTTTATGGAAAATTGAAAGAAAGAAGAAAGGTAATGCTGTGCTTCACCATCATGAGTGCTCCGGGCCGAAAAATCTTCGGCAGCCCGTTCACAGCAGCGTTTTAACTGCGCGACGGAACGACGGGAGTTTGTGAGCGAGTGCTGCGCGGTGCGGCAGTGGCGACTGCATAGCGTGAACAAATTTTCACATGTCAAGCCAATCGCTGAGGGTTTCGCGGACCAAATTCGGGACATTTCACGGCGCTTGCGGCATACGCGACCGAACTACGCAAGGAGTCCGTGCCTTCGTTTCGGAAGCGAAGTTGTGAATGGCTTGATAGTACTCTCGTGTGTTCTTTTTGTTTACAGAAATGGCGTAATCTCCTTCAAAAATAAACATGTGGTCGCTTTGAACCAGGATATCGATTAGAGTTTAACGAACGGTGTACTGTAAAGTGTTAGCGTTAGTTTTAGCCAAGTTGCGCCGTTGGCCTCTGTCGCGTTTTAGATATTCGTCGACAGAGAGAGAGAGAGAGAGACTCTTTATTAGAAAAACAGAGATTTTTGCCGGCGTCTGTATACCGCTGGCAGTGTAGGGATGGGAACGGGACTGACAGATTAAAGAAGAGAGGGGAGGAAATAATAGAAAGGAAGAATATAAAAAAAATGAAATGCGCAAGTGAACCTGATAGAAATATTTGCAACGAGTGTGTCAGGTAAGTGAAGCCTTTGCTGTATGAAATAATCAATACAATCATTAATCAGTGGCGTAAATCCCGGGGGGGTCAGGGGGGTCCTGACCCCCCCTGTGTTTAGACTGGGGGGGACCCCCTATGCAATTGTCCCCCCCTGAGATTTTACATTCGAACATCTTCCATCTTGACTTGCTTGAAGTTTATTTTCACACGTGCCATTCAAAATCACCTCAGAGTTCCAGCTCTCAGATACAACGAAAGAAATAAGCACAATTCAACAACTTACGATAATATTTTTACGACATCTTCCCTGCGATGTTCAAAGTCTGCAACCACATCCATAGCGCCAATCACGAAAGCCGCTGCCATGCAGCGGCCATTTATCCACGTGGTGACGTATCATTGCGCCTTCTAACTCGCTGAGAGCAACGAGATTCGTGAAGACATTTCTTCAGCACCGAGTCTGGGGCGAGAGAAATTGAGTAAGAGATATTCGGCCTTTGCTTGCAAATATCGCCACAAATGAGTCATCTTTTCACACCCAACTGAAACTGCACGCATTTTTCAGTACCCCTGTTCATTCCGTCGCCCCCATATGTATACTTCCGGAGCCCCTGGCTGCGCGCGCGTTTTTGACGAACTTCTGGGCCCGATCCACCCGATCGTTCAAACTACAGTGTTCTAGAAGTGTTCGCAGCGTCACCTTAGAGTCACTTAGAGTCAGAGGTAGCATATGCAGTAACTCTACGTCACCTGAAACTTTCCGGCGGGTTGCAGGGCGCGGCTAGCTCGCGTTGCTGTTTTGCGCGCAAGAAAAGTCTGAATTACGGTGCGCAACACACGAAACTTCTTTTCATGCAAATTTCTGTGAGTTGTGAAATAAAGTGCTGTCGTTGTGACCGATTTACAGAGGGTGGGCGATATTTTAATAGGCTATGATGAATATGAATGCTCCTGCGTGTGGGGCGTTCAAGTTTATTTTTCTTTTTGTACTGCTGGTCGATACGATTTTCAATGCCCTTTCGCCACTGTAGCGATCCTAGCGACTTCACTCCCGCCTTTCGAGCCCCACTATGCCGGATATAAACAATGCCTCATTTTTTATTTATTTGCTTTCGCATGAGCTGGTCTCTGCGACTAACCTACTTAATGCTGTTTTTTTATCGCGAATCAATAATCGGTGGAATCACTTGGCTTT